>NC_060124.1:99655711-99958741 GCF_021461395.2 Schistocerca americana | reverse complement strand
TACCGAATCAACAGGCAACGTTCAATGCATCACCCCTCATACCTTCGACCGTGAAGGTGGTACGTATAATTAGTAATGATGTAGTGATTCTTGAAGTCTTAGCGGCTTACTGAATACCTATGAGGTTTCGCGATTGAAGCCGGATCATGTTTAATTCTTGCACAATATTTCGGCTGACAACCGTTCAGCCATCTTCAAGTGTCCGCCACTGGAGGCTGATAGTTCACGGTGTAGGCTTTATAGCTAAAATTGGCGCAGAGACGCATACGCATTGGCAGCCGTCTTAGGGGCGTCCTCTGTCGGAGTCCGCCCCCTCTGTTCCATCTGTGGGACGCAGGTTCACGCGTAAATGTGAAACAACGAGTCCGCCCTCTGCCCAGATGAAACTGCAGACATTAACTGGCCCCAAGCCTTTTCCAGGTGAAAGCCGTCGCCGCTACTTATAAGATCTTGTGAAGCATATATTCACAGCTTCATTAAATACTGAATCCCAAAAAGATCTCACTGGAGGCAAGTTTATGTGGCAGAATAATCCATAGGGTACCCTGTGATAATACAATGATCTGCTACGGCCGAAAGGAGAGAACAGCGTTCATGTTCAACGCACATTTCATGTACTGTTCTTATCGTCTGCCACGCCGACAAGGAATTTAGTAACTTCCGGCCTTCCAGAGTCCCAGATCTTACTTTACCGAACCGAGAAACGCATGAACCTTCGCCGGTAGGCGGAAGATTCCTTTAACTCAGTGTTATGTGGGGAGTAATCATTATCTTTGAACACCGACTGTAGATGTTCTAGCACCTTTGTAAGGCTGTCTGCATCACAAATAACATGCACCTGGTACACCAGCATTTCTAAGGATGCCGGTAATTTGTGAAGGGTGATAGGAACTCGACCCTTGCCGACGGATATCCGTATGTGTGAGCATACGTTAGACAGAATGCCCTAACGACTCATCCACTTCCCTACAAACGAAGACGTCCAAAAAAGGTAGGCAACCATCCTTCTCCCTTGGGGACTAAATTCAGATGCTGCAAGAAACATGACAGGTCTTCTTCACCATGGGGCCACACTACAAATGCGTCGTCTGCATATCGCCAGAAGACACTCGGTTTAAGTTTTGCCGAAACAAGTGTCCTTTCCTGTAAGTCTCCCATAAAAATGTTTTCTGCTAGAGGAGATAGAGGACTACTCATGGTAACACTGTCCGTTCGCTCAAAACATTGATTGTTAAACAAAAAGTACGTGGGAGACCCGTGATACAAGGGTAGCGTCTTTGATTAGTACTCCAAATGTTCTCGGGATCGAAACTCGCCACAGTTAAATTCTTGATTAATAGTAAGTATTGGTGGCCGAAGACTTCCTGCGTAAGAAGCCACTCTCATTCTTCCAACGACTTTGTCAAAGAGGTCGGAAGAGCGGTTGGAGATTCAGGGCATTCTCTTGTCCTTGGGGTCGGAAACCACCCCTAAAGACGGAAAAATAAGCGGTGATCAACGGCATGAGGATGCAGATGGCTATGTAAACCGCTGTATTAAAGACCCATAACGTGTATCCACAGGACATGTTGTAACGTGTGCGTGGGGCACACAATGCTCCTTAAAGCCTGTACTATGGTAAGTTGACGGGCTGCACCTTATGAGAAAGGATTTTTGTATAGAAATTGACCGCGTGTACCTGAATGGAGGCCAATCAGACTTACACCCACTCTGTAATAACAATGATACGTCAAGCAAGTCCGATATACAACTACACGTCAGGATGGACAAGAAACAACACAGAATATGCTATCAATTTGCTAATAATACGGTCGCCAGCCTAATTGGGCATTAACTGAGTTTCTTCACTGTACAAGTTGATGTACGTTCGTACAAAACAACACGTAATAACACTCCATAATACGGTAAATTTTAGAACCAGAAAATCTACTGAACTGATAATTTCACTTTCTGTACTAATATGGATAAACCATAAATACATAACATTACACTATAATGTTTACTACAAAACTTCGTACTGTCTATTGATCTGATTAAAATCGTGCATAGGTTACCCTAGAAATAACACTTTCGAAACACACACACAATGTCAATTTTGATAAAGGTAAAACACTGATAAATTTTGGTTTCTATTTTGGCTTTGACTTTGCTGGTCAAATCAGTTTAGAACACTTCAGAATTCAAATGGATAAAAAGGGGGCGGGGGGGACCCTGAAACTGTTATGATCACTGTATTAAAACAATTAATTACTGAAATCATTATGCCCTCAAGATTTCCAATATATGATTTACTACTCTTTTTGTCTTATTTCCTACTCATTTAAATACCATTATATCTGTCTCGAAATAATTAAGCTTCATTACTAAATCAATATCAAAATTATCTTCCCACTTTGTCAGACCTTTGTTATTCGTCTATTAGTTCATTAACAAAAAAGTTCTTTAAACATCACTCTAACATAGCTAGGTCTGCAGGTAATTATTTCTAACATAAACTGTAATTCTTCATTTCGGGACACTCGGATTGCGCAACATTTGGAAAGGACCCTGTCTAGGTTAGTTGTGAGGATAATTAAATGATAGGACTGTTCTGGTAAAATTTAAGTTGTTATTGAACAGTATGGAACAAAAGTAACACTGGTCCACACGAATACAGTACTAAAAGTTGCAACCTGTTTGTATCGATGTGGCGGTTGGCGGGCGGCGAGATGGCGAGGTGCAGAGCACACATACAACCACAGCAATGGCTCTTGATGTATCGGCACTTTACTTCTTCATAGCGTCGCAATACTTTTCCATTTAGTGCCTATGGAATTTTGCCATGCTGTATAGGTGTCGGAACTACATATCCGAGGCTGAATGAAACTACGTCTTCCAGGAGAGCCTCCTCGATCCAGAACGTGTTGCTCAGACCAATGCCCAACTCCGACTACCACTGCTGAGCCCGTTATGCCGTGCAGTGCCCGTGTGCATCTTCCCACGCTCGCCTGCCTTCCACCTTTAAGCGCTCCCTTACAAGCCGGGTATTCACCCGAGGTTTTGCATTCTACATATCCTAATACATCGCCTACGTGTGGACCAGACGCACAATTACAACTTTAACATCTTACAACAGTTACAATATTTGTTACACTTCAATTCTATTACAAACTGGCTCTGAGCACTATGGGACTTAACATCTATGGTCATTAGTCCCCTAGAACTTAGAACTACTTAAACCTAACTAACCTAAGGGCAGCACACAACACCCAGTCATCTCGAGGCAGAGAAAATCCCTGACCCCGCCGGGAATCGAACCCGGGAACCCAGGCGTGGGAAGCGAGAACGCTACCGCAATTCTATTACAATATTGCTTGAAATTTGACATAAACATTAATATTCACATCGAAAATTGTTTACAGTTTCTTTAACATAATGGCATGAAAAAAAAGGAATGTAATCAGAACATCGATTACACTAATTTATCGAAAAATCAGAAAAAAAATTATTATATGTAGAATAGTACAGCGTTGTTGTAATTGAGAAAGTGTCATGATGATCTCCCCATTGGCAACAGATTCCGGAATAGTCCTCCATTCGGATCTCCGGGAGGGGACTGCCAAGTGGGAGGTGACCATGAGAAAAAGATTCAATAATCAACGAAGGGTACCTTTCCACGAGTCAGGACGTGGAGTGTCAGAAGTTTGAACATGGTGGGGAAGCTAGAAAATCTCAGAATCGAATTGCAGACGCTCAATCTCGATGTAATAGGGATCAATGAAGTGAAACGGAAATAAGACAAGCATTTCTGGTCCGCTGCGTGTAGGGTAATATCGAAAGCAGAAAAGGTATAACGGGAGTGGGATTCGTTCTGAATAGGAAGGTAGGGTAGAGAGTACGTTATCAATTGAAGGCATAAGGTCTGAAAATGAGTCCGCGACCATATTTTTGCACTTTATTTCACAGGTCGGTCTTCGTCATACAAAGTTTTACACTTCACTATTACCGGTTTTGGCTACTGCCATCTTTAGATCTGTTAAACAGGGTGTAGCCACCTAAGTTCAGTTTGCTGACGCTAAATCTGTAAAAGACCTGGTGCTACATAAGAAAGATAAATAGTGTTAACATGGTTAACAACCATGTACACAAGACATACATACCACTGTTACATATGGCTTTCTACGTGGCAGTTCTTATCATAAAACATCTAGAACTAATAAAAGATGACATCAAACACAAGCGGTTTCATGTCGACCTTGTGGTATATATAGGATATCAGTTAATCTGAATGATTGATATGTATGTTTCCACTGGTGGAAACATCTTAAGTTATGCGATACATGTGTCGCTAATAGAGAACGACGTGTATAGGCTCTACAAAATAATACCGTTACCGTCACAAGTGAACGGAAAGACACATTTATTTACGTATATTTCCCCAGAGAAATAGCTACTCTTAATTGATGATGCGAAACTTAAGTATGCGAGCCGGCCGGTGTAGCCGTTCGGTTAAAGGCGCTTCAGTCTGGAACCGCGTGACCGCTACGGTCGCAGGTTCGAATCCTGCCTCGGGCATGGATGTGTGTGATGTCCTTAGGTTGGTTAGGTTCAATTAGTTCTAAGTTCTAGGCGACTGATGACCTCAGAAGCAAAGTCCCATAGTGCTCAGAGCCATTTAAGTATGCGAAATTAAATAACGAGCAGTTACAGTGTAAGGCAGTAGATCAAAGTCCAACATTATGCAAGCAAGTATTTTTTGATTACAAATGATCATGAGAAGCGTGAGGCTAAGATGCTGCAACTAGTGCAAGAAGTTCCGAGGGATAGTATGCGAAAACTAATAGTGTGAAATGAAAGTCTGTGAACATCATACAGTAATAATGAACAGCTGTTTGTCGCCCTGGTAGACGAACTCATTACCGTTATCTCTCATGACGGAAGTTTCACACATATCATGCTCCGAGAAACAGAGAAGATAACACTTTTGGGTAAATGTCGTGGGTAAACGGCTCAGACGGTGATACAAATTGAACATACTCGTATAACACGAACAAATGTTCCCAGTTGTGATATTGTGCCGAACTTAATCATGTAAGTGGATTACTGCATAGTGAAGAATAAGAGGAAGAACATAAGCGAACTTAAGCCGAAACTGCCAGATACGTAGTACGTACTGGAATTAAGGAAAATGTGGAAGGGAGGACCCACCAATATAACTTTCTTCTCATACAACCTGTTTATTTAACAATACATAAACTGTGTTTTACAGATAATCGAAGCATTTAACAATAAAACTTTATTTAACAAAATGATCAAATTTGCAAATTTCTTTTGGCCTTTAACTTTAAGTTGAATAAGCTTTTAATTTTCGCAAAAGAAATCTGAAGTGCTGTACAGCAAAACAGCAAACATTATAACAATGATTACAAGACGACCGGACCTGCAGCTCGCCCGTTATCGGGTGGAACAGTGTTGTTTACTACCGCGCTGGGCACAGTCTGTCTTATTAAATGCTCTTCTGAAATACATGAAAACTATATAAGCACAATTGATGACAAGAGTCATTCAGAGACGATGGTCGTCGGCAGAGACGTGCACAGTGCGCGAGTTACGACTCCCCAGTCGATCTGTGTTGGCATGTCGTTATACCATTGTGAGCTGCACTGTGACGTCTTTGTGGGTTTATTACAGCAAGTGCAAGATTCCATGATTTGTCAAGGTTGAAACCACTATCTCTATTAATTAAATTCGACGTCAATTGAATCTCGGTTGACTCCTTCACTATCGAGTCCCAAAAAGATGATGTAATTGTCAGAATTTCGATGTTGTCATACAACATACTATGACCAATATCAATACAATGCTCTGCCACTGCCGACTTGTTAAGTTGTAAAAGTCGTGTGTACCTCCGGTGTTCTGAACATCTTTCTTGGACAGTACGAGTTGTTTGTCCAATGTAAGAAAGCCCACATTCACATGGAATTTTGTAAACTCCAGATTTTCGGAGCAGCAAATCTTCTTTGACGGAACCCACGAGTGCAGCTGTGTGGTGGTACAATACTACTGCCTATATGTACGACCAAAGTGCCGAATGAGTAAAGCTCTGACGGTCGGATATAAACCAGAAAACAAGGAGGGCAGGTAGACAATGAAATAAATCACCATGAGGATTACAAGCAGTTCCACGGATCCACTGTGAGTCTCAGCGGTTACTGAGTGGTGCTGATGAAAGCCAGGTACAAGAGGGCAGCCAGGCCACGAGCGGTCGTCGGACACGAATGTTGCCAACCAACCGACGGGATGTCGGTCTGCTGTTTCTAGTCGACGCTCAGTCCGGTGAAGTACTCCGGTATCTTCGCTCTGCACAGGCCCTCCTTCCGCAGCTCGTGGCTTCGGCCGCTCGGACCACGTAAGCACCTCTTGATGCGACGCTACCGCCAAACTGCAAACTTCGTGCGTCTCTCTTGGGTCAGCGCACCTCGTATATGTACCTGCAAGCAAAGACCTTCGAAGGACACAACCCACAGATAGCAACTCTTCCTCATAGATATTAGCAATGGGGCCGCAAGAGGGACCCGCGACGACGAAGACGACACCCAACCAGCCGGCATTTCCACACAGAGGTCGGCGGACAACATTCACGATGAACAAGACGTTTCGCAGCACGAGACCACCATGGAGGTCGCCACGCACAATGTAACGAACGGTGCGCAGGTTGAGACGCCTGTCTCCCCGCCGACAACTCCAGATCTCTCCCACCACGACACAATTCCCATGGACATTGGACAGACCCACGGCACAAGAGCATGGGCCGACGACGTTGAGGAAGATACGCCCCCTTCTCCGGATGAATTGCCTCCGCTGCACAAGACTGCCTGTTAACATCAAAAGCGAGGCACTGCAGCCGATGGGACGGAACTTCCTGTCGGTGGCCTCTTCATACTTCCCTTGGTGATGGTTGATGCGCGTCCACCACCACTGAAACAAACGTACCGGTTCGCTACACAGAACATCAACATGATCGGCACTGCACACAAGCTGCAACTCCTCTGTGACATGCTTCGGGCCTCTGACGCCGACGTCGCCCTTCTTCAGGAAGTACGCGTTGCCACACTACCACCTGTCTACGGCTACGTCTCATACGCGTCCACATGTGATCAATCAGGACGTGGAGTGGCTTTCTACATACGCGAAGGAATCCCACTCAAGGACACAACAATCCTTCCCTGTGGAAGGGGCATGGCTGTTACCATCTTCGACACGAGCGTCATCAATATCTACGCTCCGTCTGGCTCCACGAACCGTCGGCAGCGGTCCACTTTCTTCGGACATGATGTGGCGCCCCTGTTATCTGGACGCTATGATCGCCTTATCATGGGAGGCGATTTCAACTGTGTCCTCCATCCGCAGGACCAAATGCCTGGTTATTCGCCATACCCGGCGCTGCTCGCCTTAATCGAAGATTTTCATCTACTGGACGTTTGAGAGAAAATTCATGGCAATACCCTCGGTTTTACCCATTACACAGCACATTCTGCGAGCAGACTGGACCGGTTTTATGTATCTGCCCACCTTGGCAATGAAGTCGCCCAAGCTGAACGATGGCCCCTTGCCTTTTCGGACCACTGCGCCGTCATTTGCTCCCTGGCTCTGCCACCTGAGTCAGTGTGGCGCGGCAGAGGTTACTGGAAGCTTAATACCTCCCTCCTTAATGATCCACACTGCCGACAATGTATTGCCACTACATGGGCGTCTTGCGAAAGACGTCTCCCGCAGTACACATCCATGTTCCTTTGGTGGCTCAAATGTGCCAAACCTGCGATCAGAAAGATCTTCATGCAATGTGGCAAGGAAGCAGCAGCGTGGCATCGAGACATCACAAATTTTCACTACGCGCTCCCTCCATCGCCTGACACCCATAGGGAACGACAGCGTACTAAAGCTCGTCTCCTCTCTCTCCAACGTGGACGACTGCATGGTGTTGTAGTGGGTTCCCGACGACAAGACCTCCTCCACGACGAAACCCAATCCACAATCCATGCCGCATCCGACCATAGTCGTCGACGTCGACTTTTCGTCCCCAACATCACTACCTCCGATGGTGTTCATCACACAACACGGGCGGCAGTGCTGTCTGCCTTTGCTGAACATTATCGCCAATTTTATGATGATGAACCGATGGCAACGCCAGTTCCTGATGATCTCCGTCCTTCCCCTGATCGGACCCACACCGTAGCGGAGTCAACGTCCATGATGTCTGCAATCACCGCAGAAGAGGTGGTAGATGCGATCAACAAAGGGGCCAAGAACAAATCACCTGGACCGCATGGTCTCCCAGTGGAGTTTTACCGGGCGTTCACCACGTTAATGCTTCCTCGCTGGACGGAAATGCTTCGGGAACTCTTTACTCCGTCCTTCCCAATTCCACCTGAATTCGTCACTGGCATTCTTCTACCTGTGCCTAAGCCGAAGGGAGGGTCTCATATCTCTGCATATCGCCCCCTTGCACTACTGAATGCAGACTACAAAATCTACGCATGCCTCTTAGCAGCGCGCATACGCACCGTCTTACCTCCGGTTCTTTCACCGGAGCACACTGCACGTGGTTGTGGCGCCACCTTACAAACAGCCCTAGGAGATTGCCGTGACCTCATCGCACTGGCGTCAGTTTGTCGCCTTCGTGCAGCACTGGTATCCGTCGATTTCACGAGTGCCTTTGATCGCGTTCGACACCCATTCCTCCTCATGGTGGCGACACGTATGGGATTCCCATTACTTTTTGTCGATGCCATTCGCCGGTTACTACTTCCCGCGGTCTCGATGGTACAAGTCAATGGGAGGCTTGTAGGACCGATTCCTATACGGCGCTCTGTGCGTCAAGGATGCCCTATGACTATTATATGCCATTGCACTTGAGCCCCTCATCACTGGTCTTACATCTAGACTGCAGGGTCTCACTTTGCGTGACTACACCTTTCACTGCAGGGCTTATGCGGACGACCACCTCTTTCTCACCTGCTCCTCCACGGAACTCACTGACGCCATCCAATGTATCCACCAGTATGGACGTCTTTTTGGTAGCATTCTCAATGTCCGTAAATCGACTATGATGCACATTAGGCGCGGCCTCCCGGCTATGGTGTCGACCCCACTCCCAGTCAGTACCACCATTCGTTACTTGGGTATCGAATTTACGAGCTCCACACACCGCACAGTGGCCCTGGCTTACCGGCGGCTTTTGCAGTCGATTCGGCACCATGTCCGCGGTCAAGTGCACCGTAACTTAAACCAACTCCAACGTGTGTCCTATCTCAACTTGTATCTCGCCCCTAAACTGGTACACGTCGCCCAGATCCTCCTAATGCCGTTACTCCTTGGCCGCCGCATCCAATCAGCCTTCGGATATTTCGTGTCAGCAGGGGCACTTTTCTAAGTCCGCTACAACACTCTACCACTGCCTCCTGCAAAAGGTGGCCTCGGACTCGTCAACGTGCGGGCACGATCTTCTGTACTCTGTCCACACTCTGTTGCGGCACTGGCCGGGGCCGGTCCCGTCCTTAACACGCAGTCTCTTAGATATCCTCCGACCAGCTTCTCTAGCTCCACCGATCAATGTGGCACCTATTTCTCCATTGTTATACCACGTCGCCAACTGTTTCATAGAACTCAGCTACGTTCGGGCCGATCTTCCAGTCACCCGTCCTCCCCGTACTAAAGATTACTATAGTTTGTTTATGCAGTCCAACCCTTGCGACCCCATGGTGCTACAGCATCCTGACATTAACTGGCGAACGGTTTGGGGGTGTGTACATGCACCCTTTTTACCGTCGTCTGTGTCTGCACTCTGGTACGTTTTAGTCTATGGCAAATCCCCACTCTGCCCTGACTGTCACCTCGAAGACACCGACGAGCACCATCTTACGTGCCTCCTGAAATAAAACGTATGGCTCCTCATCCAACGAATCGTGGGCTTTTACCTCCGTGCCCCGCCAACGACGGTAACCCCGGATTTCCTGTTGTTACCCCAGACACTTCACTACCCTCTTGCTAAGCACCATACCCTAATCTGGTTTCGAGGACAGGCTTTAGAATACCTCTTTCAGAGTGGTCCGCATACAGTCCTTGACTTCTGGTACAAAGTTGTGACCGCGCATAGCACCCTCACCCGAAAACCATCTTACCGACAAACTTTTGCCGGTTATCTCCGCAGCGTCTTCCTTGACCCCCCTCAAAGTTGGGGTGTGCCATGTCTACCTGTCACATGATGCAACACCCTTATCCACGTTCTCATGCATCGACCGAAAAACAAATTTAAAAAAAGGAAGAAGGCAGAATATGTTATATTTTGTTGTATTTAATGTTTTTTTTATATTTTTTGTTTAACTAAGTCATTTGTATATGTTTAAATATTACCTTAAAGAACTACTGCATAGTGAATATATATGTAATTTTAGTTTGTTCAATACAGATTATTATATAAAAAAGGAAGAAAACGGGATATGTTATTTTTGTTGTATTTAATGTTATTCTAATAATTTGTTTACCTAACACTCATTTGTATATGTTTAACTGGTACCTTGAAGAACTGTTGCTTTGTGTATATATATGTACTCACAGTTTGTTCAATTAAAAAAACAAAAAAGTGGTTAAGGCGTCTGGCTAAAAAAAAAAGAAAGTAAGCAACACACCTGCGTTCGAATCCCTGTCTGGCACAAATTTTAAACTTGCCCCATTGATATCAATCAATGCCCACAGGTAACTAATGTCTTTATTTCCTTTGTGTCTTGATAAGAAAATTATTATTATATTTAACATGTTATTGAAAGGTTTCTGCATGTGAAGCTGAGGCTCATTCAGTAACACTTTGTAATTAGATTTTTGTGTTATATCTTAGTATTCGTATGTATGTTAATAGAAGTCGCATGTATATTTGGTATGCGCGAGCAAAAAGATAGATTTCCATGTAAACAGTTTTTCTATTTTCATGTGTACTCTGTGTTTTATGTTGGTCAAAGAAGTCACGTTAGCTGTCGTTCAGTAAGACAAATGACCGTCAAACTAAAATAAAAAAAAGAAGGGGTAGCGTCTTCGATTCATAATCAAAACGTCTTCGGTCCCGGGTTCGATCCCGGCCACTGCCTAAACTTTGATAAATAATCAGCATTGGCAGCCGAAGACTTCCGGCATAAGAAGTCAGCCTCATTCTGCCAACGGCCTTGTCAAAGAGGGTGGAGGAGCGGATAGAGGTTCAGGACACTCTCTTGTCCTAGGGGTGGGAAATTGCCCCTAAAGGCGGAAGAATCAGCAATGATCAACGTCATGAGGATGCAGAAGGCAATGGAAACCACTGCATTAAAGACACGTAACGTGTATCCACAGGACATGTGGCCTGTAATTGAAGAAGTGTCATGATGATCTCTCCATTGGCAAATAATTCCGGAATAGTCCCCCATTCGGATCTCCGGGAGGGGACTGCCAAGGGGGAGGTTACCATGAGAAAAAGATTGAATAATCAACGAAAGGATAACGTTCTACGAGTCGGGGCGTGGAATGTCAGAAGCTTGAACGTGGTAGGGAAACTAGAAAATCTGATGAGGGAAATGCAAAGGCTCAATCTAGATATAGTACGGGTCAGTGAAGTGAAGTGGAAGGAAGGCAAGGATTTCTGGTCAGATGAGTATCGGGTAATATCAACAGCAGCAGAAAATGGTATAACAGGTGTAGGATTCGTTATGAATAGGAAGGTAGGGCAGAGGGTGTGTTACTGTGAACAGTTCAGTGACCGGGTTGTTCTAATCAGAATCGACAGCAGACCAACACCGACAACGATAGTTCAGGTATACATGCCGACGTTGCAAGCTGAAGATGAACAGATAGAGAAAGTGCACGAGGATATTGAAAGGGTAATGCAGTATGTAAAGGGGGACGAAAATCTGAAAGTCATGGGCGACTGGAATGCAGTTGGAGAAGGAGTAGAAGAAAAGGTTACAGGAGAATATGAGCTTGGGACATGGAATAGAAATGGAGAAAGACTAATTGAGTTCTGTAACAAGTTTCAGCTAGTAATAGCGAATACCCTGTTCAAGAATCACAAGAGGAGGAGGTATACTTGTAAAAGGCCGGGAGATACGGGAAGATTTCAATTGGATTACATCATGGTCAGACAGAGATTCCGAAATCAGATACTGGATTGTAAGGCGTACCCAGGAGCAGATATAGACTCAGATCACAATATAGTAGTGATGAAGAGTAGGCCAAAGTTCAGGACATTAGTCAGGAGGAATCAATGCGCAAAGAAGTGGAATACGGAAGTACTAAGGAATGACGAGATACGTTTGAAGTTCTCTAACGCTATAGATACAGCAATAAGGAATAGCGCAGTAGGCAGTACAGTAGAAGAGGAATGGACATCTCTAAAAAGGGCCATCACAGGAGATGGGAAGGAAAATATACGTACAAAGAAGGTAGTTGCGAAGAAACCATGGGTAACAGAAGAAATACTTCAGTTGATTGATGAAAGGAGGAAGTACAAACATGTTCCGGGAAAATCAGGAATACAGAAATACAAGTCGCTGAAGAATGAAATAAACAGGAAGTGCAGGGAAGCTAAGACGAAATGGCTGCAGGAAAAATGTGAAGACATCGAAAAAGATATGATTGTCGGAAGGACAGACTCAGCATACAGGAAAGTCAAAACAACCTTTGGTGACATTAAAAGCAACGGTGGTAACATTAAGAGTGCAACGGGAATTCCACTGTTAAATGCAGAGGACAGAGCAGATAGGTGGAAAGAATACATTGAAAGCCTCTATGAGGGTGAAGATTTCTCTGATGTGATAGAAGAAGAAACAGGAGTCGATTTAGAAGAGATAGGGGATCCAGTATTAGAATCGGAATTTAAAAGAGCTTTGGAGGATAGGGATAGATAACATTCCATCAGAATTTCTAAAATCATTGGGGGAAGTGGCAACAAAACGACTATTAACGTTGGTGTGTAGTATATATGAGTCTGGCGACACACCATCTGACTTTCGGAAAAGCATCGTCCACACAATTCCGAAGACGGCAAGAGCTGACAAGTGCGAGAATTATGGCACAATCAGCTTAACAGCTCATGCATGGAAGCTGCTTACAAGAATGATTTACAGAAGAATGGAAAAGAAAATTGAGAATGCGCTAGGTGACGATCAGTTTGGTTTTAGGAAAAGTAAAGGGGCGAGAGAGGCAATTCTGACGTTACGGCTAATAATGGAAGCAATGCTAAAGAAAAATCAAGACACTTTCATAGGATTTGTCGACCTGGAAAAAGCGTTCGACAATATAAAATGGTGCAAGCTGTTCGAGATTCTGAAAAAAGTAGGGGTAAGCTATAGCGAGAGACGGGTCATATACAATATGTACAACAACCAAGAGGGAATAATAAGAGTGGACGATCAAGAACGAAGTGCTCGTATTAAGAAGGGTGTAAGACAAGGCTGTAGCCTTTCGCCCCTACTCTTCAATCTGTACATCGAGGAATCAGTGATGGAAATAAAAGAAAGGTTCGGGAGTGGAATTAAAATACAAGGTGAAAGGATATCAATGATACGATTCGCTGATGACATTGCTATCCTGAGTGAAAGTGAAGATGAATTAAATGATTTGCTGAACGGAATGAACTGTCTAATGAGTACACAGTATGGTTTGAGAGTAAATCGGAGAAAGACGAAGGTAATGAGAAGTAGTAGAAATGAGAACAGCGAGAAACTTAACATCAGGAATGATGGTCACGAAGTCAGTGAAGTTAAGGAATGCTGCTACCTAGGCAATAAAATAACCAATGACGGACTTAGCAAGGAGGACATCAAAAGCAGACTCGCTATGGCAAAAAAGGCATTTCTGGTCAAGAGAAGTCTACTAATATCAAATACAGGCCTTAATTTGAGGAAGAAATTTCTGAGGATGTACGTCTGGAGTACAGCATTGTATGGTAGTGAAACATGGACTGTGGGAAAACCGGAACAGAAGAGAATCGAAGCATTTGAGATGTGGTGCTATAGACGAATGTCGAAAATTAGGTGGACTGATAAGGTAAGGAATGAGGAGGTTCTACGCTGAATCGGAGAGGAAAGGAATTTGTGGAAAACACTGGTAAGGAGAAGGGACAGGATGATAGGACATCTGCTAAGACATGAGGGAATGACTTCCATGGTACTAGAGGGAGCTGTAGAGGGCAAAAACTGTAGAGGAAGACAGAGATTGGAATACGTCAAGCAAATAATTGAGGACGTAGGTTGCAAGTGCTACTCCGAGATGAAGAGGTTAGCACGAAAGGAATTCGTGGCGGGCCGCATCAAACCAGTCAGTAGACTGATGACAAAAAAAAAAAAAAAAAAAAAAAAAAAAATATGTCTTAAAAACGCTATTGTAAATCAGTGCCGAGAGAGGGATGAAGGCAGGTATCGTCCTATGGGAAGCGCATGTAGAGACGGTGAAGCAATGATTTTTGACAAATCAGTAGTGCATGCTAGACACGCTAGAAGTGACGTTAGAACTATTAAGAAGTGTTAAGATGAAAACGGACAAACGCTGAAGAATGATAACACTGATTGAAAATATGAGAAACTAGTGTAAAACTATTTTCCTTTTCAAGTACTAAAATTGTAATTATGCTATGAAGTATACATCAATGTATCAAGTGTAATTCATTGTAAAGTTGATCCTAAAAACATCGTACAGAAAAGAAAAATGATAGAATGAAACGAAATGTATAATATTGTAAAATAAGATATATCTTAATTCCAAGTGTTAGAATATGTAGCAATGATACTAAATGTGGAGTGTTGTATGTAAAATTTTGTCTTACAGGAAAATTTTAATATATATATATTCTGCTATGGGCAGTTGTAAAGCAATCATGTGGTCTTCGGAACATAACTGTAAACAAAAATGTGTGTATTCCCTCATTAACGGAATAAAATTTGTGAAAAATTTGTAGCCTCCGAGGACAGCTCTTACGAATTATTTACTAATGGAGAGGGGGGAGGGGGAGTGGGGGGAGGAGTCGCATATTAGAAAAATGGAACGCTTGAAGGGCAACAGAACGAATAAATTTTTCTAGAAAGTACTCAGTGTACAAAAGAGCCGCCACCGAAAGGGCGCTGGTTTGTTCGTTGGCCGAAAATGTTATGTAGACTCACGGCGTTTCACATGATCTCGCATGCACATCTGTGGGGCGCGGCAGTGCGTTGGCAGAGACCAGATACAGTCACTCGAGGCCCACAGAGTGGAGGCCGGAAGTGTCAGCGTGGAAGAGGCGGTGTGGCCTATCGCAGAGTATAAAGTCGGAGGCGGCGGCGGCGGCGGTCGGAAACGACAGTGCAGTGGAGACAGCGGTCCAGGAGGGACATCTGTGTAGGTCAAGCCTGGGGCCTGAACTTATACTATTTGTTCTGGCTCTACTCGCGCTCATACACAGTGGCGTACCAGCCTCCATGGGATTTTTCAATTAGGACTAGTGAATTTCCATTAAAGTCATTATCCGATTCTTGCTTAGACAAGCAATTACAGATTGTAGTTATTCAAGTCTTCTCTTTTTTCTATATTTCCCGGCCGAGTTCCATAACTCTTTCGAATTTCCGTTAGCCATCTCCACGTTAGCTGACTGGACGGACCTTCTCCAGTCTCCAATGTCAGTGACAGTCTAGACCACTCGCTGGGTCCATTACCGATGTATACGTCAACTTCAAGAACATAGATGTAACTACTCTGATTAAAATATATTTTTTCTAAAAAACAAAATGGCACGAATTTAACATTATCGTAGGGCATGCCTTAGAAATTAGTAGATCGGAATGAGATAACGCCGGTATCTTTTATGTGAAAAACTACTACCTCTGCATGGTAACTAGAGAGTTCACGCTGACATAGTACTACCAGCAAGAAATAATATAACTCAAGCAATGTCAACACCTTCATACCATAAGGGGTGCACCAAATTCCCTTTACAGACTTTGAGGCAGCTTCCATACAACGAAACAAGGAAAATATATCTAGAAAACATGAGCTCTAAAATGCATCTCGTAAGAGCTATGAGCACTTGTTTATCTTCAGTAGTGTGCAAAACCTCTCTTCGGCTGCAAGATCTTTGCTTTCCATATTTTGTGAGAAGATCATCTGGATCAAAATAAGAAAAAATGCAATGACGTGTCTCACAGCACTGAAGGTAACCAACTGTTGATGGCTCTTAAAGTACGCGCGTTAGACCCCATGTTCACTGGACTTTTTTTGTTTTGGTCCATACTATCACCTCTCAAAATATGTAAAACAATATTCTTGCAGCAGAAGAGATGTGTTTCAAAGTATCGAAGGTGAACAAGTGATCGTAGGTCCTACGGTACCCATTTTAGAGCCCTTGTTTACTCGACGTTATTGTTGCTTTAATTTAAGGGACTTGTTCTCAGAGTCTGGAAAAGGGACTTCATTTACACACCATCTAACATAAGTTTTGTGTTCTGCCAGAGACTGAATGAAGAAACTTAAAATTTACCAAGTTGAACAAACAAATACTATCATAGGAAGAGTCATCGCAGCAGACATATTCTGATGGCCCTAAGAAATTAAAATAAGTATGAAAAGCAAAAAGAAGCACCGCAAGGAACCTAATGTCAATTACGGTATGCAAGAGTGTAAGCAGCACCCAAAAAAGCGCTTTGATCAAGAGTCTGTGGCTTACAATGCTTAAACAATCGAAAACATTTTATTTATCGGTTTTCTGCGTTTACTTTATTGCACATAATAATTTCAGTCTCATACCGAGAAAAGCGATATCCATTTATTGAAAACAGATAGCTGCAGCGCAGTTTACACAGCAGTGAACGATATGTGCTGACGTTGCCCGAGTATGAACAATACGGTTTTGTGAGAACAGATGCTGTAATCCTATTTCGCTATTGTTAGAAGTAATGTAAAACGCGCACAGTATCGACGCGTAGCTGTGACAGCAATAGTCGTTTTATATCGACCAAACCTATGAGTATATTTGTAGGCAGTATGACGTCTACATACGAATCTGTTCTTTACTGTAGCAACAGAGCATTAAAACTGTTGGGATCCGCCAGCAGCCACAAATCCCGTTTCACTGTGAAGCGGCGACACAATGCAGGCAGCTCTTTGCTTTTACGACTGATACGCGAATAGAATTCAAATTGGCGAGCAACATCATGAATGAATTTTCCAAATTTCGTCTGTAAACTGAATTTCGCGTTGAAAGATACATTAATTGAATGTTTATTTCAGCGATGGCATCGCAACAGAAGGTTTACTGAGCCAGAAATATAAGTATTGCCTCGTTTCCTTTGTGGTGTATCTACGAATGCAAGTCGATATTTTGAGCTAAAGTGAAACAAGAGCAGCAGCCGCTTCATTAAAAAAGGGTTATGAAAATTGCTTATTCATTCAAAGCTGTGATATACATACGCGTGATGGAACAAAACTCATTTAGGTTTCAAAAGATTTACTTACGGGCTGGGATACACATGTATGAATTCAAAGTTGTGGTATACATTCGAATGGTCAAACGAAGTTTTTTGAATGGCAAAACAGATGCTTACGAGTTGCGATACACGTGAAAGAATCCACAATAGTGCGGAAAGGCACAGAAATAAATAATAGTAGCTGTAAGTGCACTGAGGTGACAAAAGTCATGGAATACCCCACATAAAACAGCGTCGGACCTCCTGTTTCCCGGCTTAGTGCAGTAACTCGACGAGGCATGTGTTCAACATGTCTCTGGAAGTCCGAGCATAAATACTGAGGCATGCTGCTTCTACAGCCTTCCGTAATTCCGAAAGTGTTACCGGTGCAGTGTTCTGTGCATGGCCTGATGTCTCGGTTATGACCCATAAGTATTCGATGGGATTCATGTCTGGCGATCTGTGTGGCCAAACCAGTCACTCGAATTGTCTTTAACAGTCTTCAAACCAGTCGCGAACAACTGTATTCCAGCGACATGGCACTCGATAAAAATTACATCGCCATTTGGTATCATGAAGTCCATGAATTGTTGCAAATGGTTTCAAAGTAGCCAAACATCCAGAGGACCCAGTCTCTTCATGTAAACAGAAGCTACACCATTATGAGGCAACTAACACTTTGCACAGTGCCTTGTTCACAACTTGGGTCCATGGCTGAGTGGAATCTTTAACACTCTCGAACTGATGTAAGATCACAGCTGACCAGGCCATGCTTTTCCAGTTTTCCTGGGTTCGAGCGAAATGATCGTGAGCGCAGAAGAGGCGCAGTAGGCGATGTAGTACTGTTACCAAAGGCACTAGGGTCGGTCGTTTACTGCCATAGTCCATTGACACCAAATTTAGACACATTATACTGACGGACATGTTCATCGCAATTCCCACCTTGGTCTCTGCTGTTATTTCACGCAGTGCTGCTTGTCTGTTAGCAGGGACAACTCTGCGCAAATGCCGTTGCTCTTGGTCGTTAAGTGAAGGCTGTCGGCCACTACATTGTCAGTGATGAGAGGTAATTCCTGAAATGTGGTATGGTCGGCACACTCTTTACACTGTGGATCGCAGAATATTGAATTCGCTTACATTTTCCAAAATGTCCCATGCATTCAGAGCCAACTATCATTCCGTTCTCAAAGTCTGTTAATTCGCGTCGTGCGCTCATAATCACCTTTTCACACGTATCACCTGAGTACAAAAGACACCTCCACCACTGCACTGCTTTTTATACTTTCTGTACCAGATATTACCACCATTTCTACATGCGCACATCGATGCCCCATGACTTCTGCCACCTCGGTTTATACCTCTTCACACGTATCACCTGAGTACAAGACAGCTCCCTCACTGCACTCCTTTTTATACTTTCTGTACTCGATATTACCACCGTATCTACATACGCATATCGATGTCCCATGACTTTTGCCACCTCGGTGTATATCGTCGTAAGTAAAGGAACATAGTTCACGGAATGTCAATGAAAGTAATCACCTGAAAATGGGGTGATCGTAGAATAAGTGACGTCTCAAAAACATGAGTTTGAAAGCATTATTTGCCGGCGTCAAGAGCCGGGAAAGGGGTGTCATAAACACTAACGTCACGAGCGTTGTAATTTTGATTTTGAGCACTAGGATCGCGGCTGTCGTGTAAAGTGACGAGACAGCCCTCGAGCTTAAGTATACAAGGGAATCAGGCTGGGTCACCAAATGTTAGCCATGCCTGATGTAAAGGATATTTGACCATGGGGCACACCACTTGTGTGTTGGCTTAGACTGTGTGTGGGCGAGAAGTCCTCTGGTGGAGATGGAGCGTATGTGCAGCAGATGTAGGGAGCCAGTGGAGATATAATTTACTGACTTTCAGATTCGACGGCAGCAATACAGCGTCCACAGGAGGTGGGCGGCAGGATCGGTCGGTGCACCCAGGCCGGGGCGGGCAGAAGGGGATGCGTCTGCTTCAGCTCTGACGTCAATACGGCGTGTGGCACTTCTCTAACGGTGCATCTTTGAGCCAGGAGCTGCCTCAAGAGGCGGGGCACTAGCCCTAGTAGCGCGTCGCACGTTTGAACAAAAACCAGCCCAGTGGTAGTCAGGTGCGTTGCTGGGTTCGAATCCTAGGCCGGTGACTGCAGGTCGGTGGCTGGAGCTGGAGTAACGAGAATAACGGGCAGGAGACACTACGTTAGTAGTGCGTGGATAAGTTGAGAAATTGGGGACTGACGGGAGACATGGTAGGGTAGTGCGTGCAGTTGCAATGACGTCTGTGTACGGCTGGCTTAGCGATCTGAGCATCTCCCTAGTAAGCGGGAGACCCGGTTTCGAATTCCAGTCTGGCACAAATTTTCAACTTTCCGCATTAATTTCAATCAGTGCCCGCTTAAAGACAGTATCTGTATTTCATTTGTGTCCAATTTACGTATAGCTGTCTTCTTCGGTATTAGGGGACAAGTTTGGTGACACTGTCTCTGGCGGGCAACGACCTGATTGGCTAACTTCAATGCTGAGTAACTCGGTAACGACGCGACGTAGCGAATTTTTTCTTAACCTTTCTTGTCCAGCACAACCTATCCTGCAACTAAAACGCTTACAAGCTTTGAAAACTATTGATGACCCCCATGTGTATATGTCATGATCATGAAAAGGTACAAAATATCTTGATAATATAAACATAGTGTCTCCACTTGATGAAAACGAAGTGAAAGTAAAATATTACCATGTATTCTTCATATAGGCCTGAAGAAGCAGGGGACACGGCAACTGGAATGAGAAGTTGGGGCTAAAGACTTGGCGGGACGAACTAGAGTACACTTTATATCCTCTAATGATATAATTTTTGAAGACAAAATGTTCGCTGACTCTTGCCGGCAAGGCCCAGCGTCCATTAGTATTCGCCTGCCCTATGACGAAGTGATTTCACCGAACTTGCAGTGTATACTAACCAAGTGTGCTCCATACTTATCTACGCCAGTAGATTGATTGACTGATTTTAAGAAAATCTTGAAAATGAGTGTCTTCATGTCGAGATATTTCAGAATCCAAGCAGGAATGGGTAATTTTAATTTTACAGACCCTATCCCTTTCATTCGGAGTAGATGACTGGATTGTAAGCTACATACAAGGCTTACGCCGCCTCCCAGTTGAATAACCAGTACAAGAGGACACTAATCACACTGAGAGGCCTCAGCAAATATTTTACCTCTGACAACAGTTCTTGCCAAATTGTCTTAACACTCTCGTCGTGTTCTCTCTTGCATTCTTCCAATAATTTATGTATGTGTGCTTTTGATTGAGTGTACGGCTTTGTATGTTCTGAACTGTTCTCAATTACGATCATAAGCACTACGGATCAGGATATGAACTTAGGATTGTGATTACGTGCAGTAACTTTCTTTGTCTAGCGTACATAAAAAAAGAATTAAATATATAGTACGACTGGGTGAAACACCACTTGCTGTTAGCCTGGGGGTGACCATTCTTAGTTCTCCTAGGTTGGCAGCGATCTGAAAAACAATAGGTTTCAGGCGAAGCATTCCGGGTGATGCCGAAGTTCAGCGGTCGATTGCTTAGGTTGTAAATTTAGTCCACGTGGAGACTCGACGTTGTCGATTTGTGTCTGCGTGCTTCGCCGAAGTCCCTGAACAAATATGCTTGTTTCCCTTGGCAATGCCGCCGACTGTTAAAAAGCGAAGTTGTCAATTCATGAAGGACTTGCAAAAGGAGTTTCCTTTTTTACAGAAGTGTGCAACACCTTCGGAAGTGCGGTGCAAAAAGTGTAATGGAGTGTTCTCAGTTTCTCACGGCGGTTAACATGACATACAGCGTAGGGCGCAGACTGCTGCGATTAGATCATCACTCTCAACTTATTTTCGTCAGGAAAACTTCGCTGACTACGAAGAACTTGAAAGAGCCGAAGGTTTGTGTGCTTTCCACACGGTAAGTCACAGCCAGAGTTTTAGATCGATGGAATGCACTTCCAAATTGATTCAAAAAGTGTTTCAAAGAAGTTTAGTTGCGGGAAAACTAAGTGCGAAGAAATAATAAGGAACGTGTTAGCGCGTTTGTTCTTTTGATAACCTACAAGCAGATCTTAAAGACGTTACATCTGTACAGATGGTACAAACCACGAAGACCTAAAAGTATTTCCAGTACTAGTGCGGTACTTGCATCTAAAGACTGGAATTAATGTGAATATTTCAGATATCCTGAATTTACCTAGTGAAGCTGCAGTTATTGTATATGATTCTTTAATGCATATTCTCGAAAAACGTGGGCTTAAAGAGAAAGTCATAAGAATTTATGCAGATAATGCCTATACAAATTTTGGCGGGGTTCAACGTGATGGACTATTTAATGTTTTCTTCAATTTTCAAGATGGCTTAGCGAAAAAAATTGTTGGCTTGGGGTGCCCAGTGCATGTTCCACACAATGTTATACAAACATCAGCAGATTTGTTACCAGTGGACGTCGAATATACTGTTACGAAGATTTATTCGTACTTTTGTAAATACACAGTGCTTGTAGAAGCTCTCAAACATTTTTGTGAAGAAGCAGAAATGCAATACTAAATAATCCTGGGATATAGTAAAACACGATGGCTTGCACTTTTGCCTGCAGTATGGAGGGTCCCGCAAATGTATGTACCATTGAAATCTTTCTTTTTATCGCAAGAAAAATGCCCACCTGTGCTACACACATTATTTTCTAATGAATATTTGGAGCTTTGGTTAAAATTTGTACAAGTACAAGCCGCTTTATTTAATGACTCTGTGAAGATGATGGAAGGAGATAAAATTACCTTCACTGAAGTTTCACACTTGTTTATTGATCTCAAAAAGAAGTACACAAAGCATTTAGAAAACGATTATATTCATCTGAGCATACGAAATGAGTTAGGAAGTCTTCTGGAGGGTGGGCAAATCGACAAAAATTATTTTATGGGGTATATACTTAACTTCTGTGATAGCTGCGTCAAGTCCCTACAGAAGTATACGCATCAGTACAATGAATTCAAACCATATGACTGAACTGAGTCAAAAAATAGACTGAAATGGGCTGAAGTGGAGCAGACGTACCAATAATTAATTTTGCAGATGCCAACGACGGTAACTATAATAGCCGAAGGTAGATTGTTTTAATGAGGTAAACTACATTTCAGACTACGTCAGACACGATGATCTGAAGAGATGGGAAGATATGAAGAGCAGCACGGAGGAACGGAGGTTAGAGGTGTTCAATAAACTTAATGAACAGTACACACCACATACAAACTGCCAGGCCATTGATACACAAATTATGATTAGTGGTTCAAATGGTTCAAATGGCTCTGAGCACTATGGGACTCAACTGCTGAGGTCATTAGTCCCCTAGAACTTAGAACCAGTTAAACCTAACTAACCTAAGGACATCACAAACATCCATGCCCGAGACAGGATTCGAACCTGCGACCGTAGCGATCTTGCGGTTCCAGACTGTAGCGCCTTTAACCGCACTGCTATGATTAGTGACAACACACAAACATCTATTGACGAATACTCAGTTTTGTACAATCCGGCTCCAGTAGCAGATCCTGATGATCAACTGCTATTCCAGAAGCTAACGGTCGATAAAACTACTATTCACGTTGGTGTGTAGAATGTATGAGTCTGGCGACATACCACCTGACTTACGGAAAAATATCATCCACACAATTCCGAAGACTGCAAAACCTAACAAGTGAGAGAATAATGGCACAGTCTGCTTAACAGCTCATGCATCCAAGTTTCTGACAAGAATAATATACAGAAGAATGCAAAAGAAAATTGAAGCTGTGTTAGATGACGATCAGTATGGCTTTATGAAAGGTAAAGGCATTAGAAAGGATATTCTGACATTGCGGTTGATATTGGAAGGAAGTTTTAAGAAAAATCAAGACACGTTCATAGGATTTGTCGACCTAGGAAACGTTGGGGTATGATATAGGGGAAGACGGGTAATATACAATATGTAAAAGAACGAAGAGGGAATAATAAGAATGAACGACCAAGAAAGAAATGCTCGGATTAAAAAGGGTGTAAGACAGGGATGTGGTCTTTTGTCCCTACTGTTCACCTGTACATGGAAGAAGCAGTAATGGAAATAAAACAAAGGTTCGAGAGTGGAATGAAAATTCAAGGTGAAAGGGTATTAATGATACGATACGCTGATGACATTGCTATCCTGAGTGAAAGTGAAGAAGAATGGCATGATCTCCTGAGTGGAATGGGCGGTCTAATGAGTACAGATATGAATTGAGAGTAAATCGAAGGAACACGAAAATAACGAGAAGTAGCAGATATGAGAACAGCGAAAAACTTAACATCAGGACTGATGGTCACAAAGCAGATGAAGTTAAGGAATTCCGCTACCTGGGTAACAAAATAACCAATGACGGCCGGAAGAAGGAGGAAATCAAAAGCAGACTAGCAATGGCAGAAAGGGGATTCCTGGCCAAGAGAAGTCTACTAATATCAAACATTGGCTTTAATTTTCGGAAGAAATTTCTGTGAATGTGCGGCAGGAGCACAGCATTGAATGGTAGTGAAACATGTACCATGGAAAAACCGGAACAAAAAAGGATTTTAGAGGTGGTGCTACAGACGAATGTTGAAATTTGGGTGGATTGGTAAGGTGAGGAATGAGCAGGATCTGCGCAGAATCGGAGAAGAAAGGAATATCTGGAAAATATTGACAAGGAGAAGGGACAGGATGATAGGACATCTGTCAACACATCAGGGACTGACTTCCATGGTACTAGTGGGAGCTGTAGAGGGTAAATACTGTAGAGGAAGACAGAGATTGGAATACATGCAGCAGTTAATTGAGGACATAATATGTAAGTACTACTCTGAGATGAAAAGGTTGGCACGTTAGAGAAATTCGTCGTGGCCGCATAATACCACTCAGAAGAAATATGACTAAAAAAAAAACGTTATAGTTAACAGTTCTTGTCCCTCTGTAGTGATCTCTGAAGAAGGGCTTATGTGGATTCATCAGAAGCAGACGATGTGGCTCAAAATACACAAGTAGAAAGCGGTCTTCACGATAGTCGAGCTCACTTGGAACTACCTGCTTTTCTGTGATGCCAGCGAATGTCACTTATGTGGCGGCAGATCCTTTGCGACATCTTGGTGTGACGTTTGCACGGTGAGGGACGGGAAGAACCCACCGTGGTTCAACAACAAAGGTTAGGAAACTACTGCGAAAGCGAAGAGAGCTTCACTGCAAGTTTGAACGCAGCCAAAACCTCTGAGACAAAAACGATGTCAAAGTTAGCGTAAGAAGGGCTATGCCTGAAGCGTTCAGTGAATTCGAAAGTAAAATTCTATGTACCGACTTGACAGAAAATCCTAGGAATTTCTGGTCTTACGGTGAATCAGTAAGTGGCTAGAAACAACATATCCAGACCCTCCGGGATGATGATGGCATTGAAACAGCGGATGACACTCGTAGAGCTGCAGTACTAAACACCTTTGTCCAAAGCTGTTTCACACAGGAAGATCGCACTGCAGTTCATTCTATAAATCCTCGCACAAACGAAAAATTGCTGACATCGAAATAAGTGTCCAAGGAATAGAAAAGCAACTGGAATCACTCAACAGAGGAAAGTCCACTGGACCTGACAGGATACCAATTCGATTCTACACAGAGTGCGCGAAAGAGCTTGCCCCCTTCTAACAGCCGTGTACCGCAAGTCTCTAGAGGAACGGAAGGTTCCAAATGATTGGAAAAGAGCTCAAGTAGTCGCAGTCTTCAAGAAGTGTCGTCGAGCAGATGCGCAAAACTATAGACCTATATCTCTGACGTCGATCTGCTGCAGAATTTTTAAAACATGTTTTTTGTACACGTACCATGTCGTTTCTGGAAACCCAGAATCTACTCTGCAGGAATCAACAAGGATTCCGGAAACAGTGATCGTGTGAGACCCGACTCGCTTTATTTGTTCATGGAGACTCAGAAATTATTAAGAGACCGGCTCCCAGGTAGATACTATTTTCCTTGACTTCCGGAAGGCGTTCGATAGAGTTCCGCACTGTCGCCTGATAAACAAAGTAAGAGCCTACGGAATATCAGACCAGCTGTGTGGCTGGATTGAAGAGTTTTTAGCAAACAGAACACAGCATGTTGTTCTCAGTGGAGAGACGTCTACAGACGTTAAAGTAGCCTCTGGGATGCCATAGGGGAATGTTATGGGACCATTGATTTTCACAATACATATAAATGACCTAGTGGATAGTGTCGGAAGTTCCATGTGGCTTTTCGCGGATGATGCTGTAGTATACAGAGAAGTTGCAGCATTAGAAAATTGTAGCGAAATGCAGGAAGATCTGCAGCGGATAGGCACTTGGTGCAGGGAGTGGCAACTAGCCCTTAACATACACAAATGTAATGTATTGCGGATACATAGAAAGAAGGATCCTTTATTGTATGATTATATGATAGCGGAACAAACACTGGTAGCAGTTACTTCTGTAAAATATCTGGGAACATGCGTGCGGAACGATTTGAAGTGGAATGATCATATAAAATTAATTGTTGGTAAGGCGGGTACCAGGTTGAGAGATTCATTGGGAGAGTCCTTAGAAAATGTAGTCCATCAACAAAGGAGGTGGCTTACAAAACACTCGTTCGACCCATACTTGAGTATTGCTCATCAGTGTGGGATCCGCACCAGATCGGGTTGACGGAGGAGATAGAGAGCATCCAAAGAAGAGCGGCGTGTTTCGTCACAGGGTTATTTGGTAAGTGTGATGGCGCTACGGAGATGTTTAGCAAACTCAAGTGGCAGACTCTGCAAGAGAGGCGGTCTGCATCGCGGTGTAGCTTGGTGTCCAGGTTTCGAGAGGGTGCGTTTCTGGATGAGGTATGGAATATATTGCTTCCCCATACTTATACCTCCCGAGGAGATCACGAATGTAAAATTAGAGAGGTTCGAGCACGCACTTAGGTTTTTGGGGAGTCGTTCTTCCGCGAACCATACGCGACTGGAACAGAAGATGGAGGTAATGACAGTGGCACGTAAAGTTCTCTCCGCCACACTCCGTTGGGTGGCTTGCGGAGTATAAATGTAGATGTAGATGTATAAGCTATCTCTGGAGTGGTTGTCGACCTATCAACGCCTGTGATACTGCCTAGTGGTGCTTGATATGCTTACGACACCACATTCCTCCCCGCAAAATATCCCGGCTGTGGTCGCATATGGTTGCGTTGCGAACCAACGGCGAGAAACGGACTGGGTGCATTCGCTGCAGAGACTGGAAACGGGACTGAATCCAGCGAAAGGCTCCCTTGAGCGCCCTGGCGTTCTCCCTGAGCTTCCACGGGATCGTCTGGCAAACCACAAGTAGAGAGCGGTCTTCTCGGTAGTTGATCTGACTTTGAATTGTCCACTCAGCCATTGCGTCACAGCAGCTTGGTGCGGGAGTTGCTCGGCTACAAGGTATCTCTGGAGTGGGTTGTCAACCCATCGACGCCTGTGCTGCTGCCTGTGGTTCGCACTTACACCGAAACCGTCAGCGTCGAGGAAGATTGGGTTTAACGTCGCATCGACAGTGAGGTCATTGAAGATACAAAAAAATCTGTGGTTATGGGCAGTTCGGGAAGCGTCTTTTCAAGGGAAACATTGCAGCATTTCTCTGTAACGCTTCAGGGAAACCAGGCAAAACCTAAATTAGGATGGCCAGCAGGATTTGAAGCGCCGTCCTGTAGATTGCAAGTCTTATGCTTAACCCACTTTCACCTCTCTCGATATGTGGTCTGCGGAAAGGGCGTATATAGCCTGTTCTAAAGTCTTTGTGACAAAAGTCTAGGGGTGACAGATGATGTCACGAGGAATAACTTTTCTTAGAAACAATCTGTTCCTTGTGATTGTCTAAAATGCTGGCGTCGTTTAAGACTCGTTATGACCCTGAAAGGTTACAGGGGATAAGCACTCAGCGACGTTTGTACGCAGAGTGGAGCGTATCATCCAGTTATCTGCTCCGTGTGAAAGGCTTCAGGCCCTGCAAAAACAACATTCCTGATTGACTTCTAGAATGTTTCTGCGCTTGGAGAGAACCATACGTACGGTGTACTTGTTAAAAATTGCAATCACTTTACTGGGGTGGGTAATAATCAGCATACCTCATTAGTATACTATGCTTTCCATTTTTTACCTCATCAGTCTTCCGACTGGCTTGATGCAGCCCTCCACGAATTCCTCTCCTGTGCTAATCTCTTCATCTTAGAGCAGCACTTGGACTGAGGTCCTCATTTTATTTGTTCGATGTGTCCCAATTTCTGTCTACCTCTACAGTTTTTGCCCTCTACAGCTCCCTCTAGCACCACCGAAGTCATTCCATAATGTCTTAACTGATCTCCTATCATCCTGTCCCTGCTCCCTATCAGTGTTTGCCACATACTCCTTTCCTCTCCGATTCTGCGCAGATCCTCCTCATTCCTTATCTTACCAATCCACCCAATTTTCAACATTCGTCTGTAGCCTCACATCTAAAATCCTTCGATTCTCTTGTGTTCCGGTTTTCCACAGTACGTGTTTCACTACCATACAGTGCTGCACTCCAGACGTACATTCTCAGAAATTTCTTCCTCAAATCATGGCCGGTATTTGATATTAATAGACTTCTCTTGGCCAGGAATGCCCATTTTGCAATTGCTAGTCTGCTTTTGATGTCCTGATTGCTCCGTCCGTCATTTATTATTTTACTGCCTAGGTATCAGAATTCCTTAACTTCATCTACTTCGTCACCATCAATCCTGATGTTAAGTTTCTCGCTATTTTCATTTCTACTACTTCTCATTATTTTCGTCTTTCTTCGATTTGCTCCGAATCCATATTCTGTACTCATTAGATTAATCATACCGTTCAGCAGATCATGTAATTCATCTAAACTTTCACTAAGACAGCAATGTCATAAGCGAATCGTACCATTAATATCCTTTCACTTTTATTTTAATTCAACTCCTGAACCTTTATTTCCATCATCGCTTCCTCGAAGTACAGACCGAACAGAAGGGGTCTTACACCCATTTTAATACGAGTACTTCATCCTTGGCCGTCCAATCTTATTATTTTCTCTTGGTCCTTGTACACATTGTATATGACCCGTATCTCCCTATAGCTTACCCCTACATTTTTCAGAATTTCCATAATCTTGCACGATCTTACATTGTCGAACGATTCTTCCTTGGGTGACAAATCCTATGAACGTGTCTTGATTTTTCTTTAGTCTTGCTTCCATTATTAACAGCAACGTCAGAATTTCCTCTCTCGTACCTTTACCTTTTCTAAAGCCAACCTGATCACCATGAAGCGCATCCTCGATTTTCTTTTCCATTCTTCTGTATATTATTCTTGGAACCAACTTGGATGCATGAGTTGTTAAGCTGATTTTGCGATATTTCTCGGACTTGTCAGCTCTTCCCATCTTCGGAATTGTGGGGATGATGCTTTTCCGGCGGTCAGATGGTATGTCGACAGACTCATATATTCTACACAGCAACGTGAATAGTCGTTTTCTTCCCACTTTAACCAATGATTTTAGAAATTCTGATGGAATGTGACCTATTCCTTCTGACATATTTGATCTTAAGGCCTCCGAAGCTCTTTTAAATTGTGATTCTAATACTGGATCCCCTATCTCTTCTAAATCGACTCCTCTTTCTTCTTCTATCACATCATAGGAATCTACCTCATCATAGAGGCTTTCAATGTACTCTTTCCACCTACCCACTCTCTCCTCTGCGTTTGACAGTGGAATTCCCGTTCTACTATTAATGTTATCACATTTGCCTTTTTTAATGCCACCGAAGGTTGTTTTGTCTTTCTTGTATGCTCAGTCTGTCTTTTTGTTTTTTTTTATTTATTTATTTATTGTTCCGTGGGACCAAATTAAGGAGAAGTCTCCATGGTCATGGAACGAGTCATTACATGAAATTATAACAAGATAGTAGAAACAGATAAAATGAAATACAAGAAAAGTATTCAGGTGAGAATTCGTAAGTTTGAATAAAGTAATTCAACAATGTAACATTGGAATTTGCTTAATTCTTCAGCTCTTCCAGGAGCTCCTCGACAGAATACAGGAATGAGACATGAGGTAACTCTTCAGTTTAGACTTAAAAGCGTTTGGGCTACAGCTAAGATTTTTGAGTTCTTGTGATAGCTTATTGAAAATGGATGCAGCAGAATAGTGCACTCCTTTCTCCACAAGAGTCAAGGAAGTGCATTCCACATGCAGATTTGATTTCTGCCTAGTATTAACTGAGTGAAAGCTGCTAACTCTCGGGAATAGGCTAATATGCTAACAACAAACGCCATTAACGAAAATATATACTTTGAAGGCAATGCCAGAATTCCCAGACTATTGAATAGGGGTCGACAAGAGGTTCCCGAACTTACACCACATCTAGCTCGAACAGCCCGTTTTTGAGCCAAAAATACTCTTTTTGAATCACAAGAATTACTACAAAAAATAATACCATACGATATAAGCGTATGAAAATGTGCGAAGTAGACTACTTTTCGTGTTGAAATGTCACTTATTTCAGATACTGTTCTAATGGTTAATAAAGCAGCATGTAGTTTCTGAACAAGATCCTGAACATGGGTTTTCTACAACAGCTTACTATCTATCCGAACGCCGAGGAACTTGAACTGTTCCGTCTCGCTTATAATATGCCCATTCTGTCTGATCAAAATATCAGTTCTTGTTGAATTGTGAGTTACAAACTGTAAAAACTGAGTCTTACTGTGATTTAGCATCAAATTATTTTCCACAAACCACAAACTTATTTCATGAACTACATTATTTGATAATGTTTCAATATTACACACAAGATCCTTCACCACCAAGCTGGTGTCATGAGTAAACAGAAATATTTTTGAATCACATGTAATACTAGAAGGCATATCAATTATATAAATAAGAAACAGAAGTGGCCCCAGCACCGATCCTTGGGGAACGCCCCACTTAACAGTGCCCCATTGGGACTGAACATCACTACCACTGTCAATATTGCGGATAATTACCTTCTGGTTTCTGTTCTTAAAGTAAGAGGCGAACCAATTGTAAGCTACTCCCCTTACTCCATAATGGTCCAACTTCTGCAGTAATATTTTAAGGTCAACACAGTCAAAAGCTTTCGTTAAATCAAAGAAAACACCTAGGGTTCGCTACCTTTTATTTAATCCATCCAAAACCTCACAGAGAAAAGAGAATACAGCATTTTCAGTTATTAAACCATTTCTAAAACCAAACTGTATATCTGACAGCAAATTATGTGAATTTAAATGCTCCAGTAACCTTGTATATACAACCTTCTCGATAACTTTAACCGATGGCATAGAAATAGGTCTATAATTGTCAACATTATCCCTGTCTCCCTTTTTATAAAGTGGCTTCACTACCGAACACTTTAATCGGTCAGGAAACCGACCACTCCCAAAGGAAAAGTTACAGATATGGCCAAGTACTGGGCTAACATAAGGAGAGCAATACTTCAGTATTCTGCTACATACCCCGTCATATCCATGAGAGTTCTTGGTCTTTAGTGATTTAATTACTAACTCAATCTCCCTCTTGTCAGTATCATGGAGGAGCATTTCAGGTAACAGTCTCGGAACACTTTTTTCTACGATCGCTATATGATTCCCTGTTGGGACTAGGTTTCTATTTAGTTCACCTGCTATATTCAGAAAGTGATTATTAAATAGTGTACATATATGCGACTTATCAGTAACATGGATATTCCCACTATGCACTGATTCTATATCCTCGACCTGTCTCTGCAGACCGGACACTTCCTTTACGACTGACCATACGGTTTTAATTTTATCCTGAGAGTTAGCTATTCAATATGCATACCACATACTTTTTGCCTTTCTAATAACTTTTTAAGCACATTACAATACTGTTTGTAATGGGCTGCTGAATTTAGATTTTGACTGTTTGCAACGTTTTGATATAATTGCCACTTTGTTCTACAGGATATTCTTACCTTCTAGTCAGCCACTCAGGCTGCCTGTTTGTGCTAGTACCCTGTTGTGAACGTTCTAACGGAAAGCAACTGTCAAAGAGCACAAGAAAAGTCTTGAGGAAAGCATTATACTTATCGTCTACTGTATCAGCACTATAAACATCTCTCCACTCTTTTTCCTTGATAAGGTATACAAAGGCCTCTACAGCAACTGGATCAGCTTTCCTAAAAAGTTGATAACTATATTTAACATGTGTTGCGGCACAAAAATCTTTTAGAGTTAAAACTTGTGCACCATGATCTGAAAGTCCATTCACTTTTTGCTAACAGATTGTTCTTCTAGTAATGAGTAATGAACAAAAATGTTGTCTGTGGTTGTTCTATTGTTCCCTTGCACTCTCTTTGGAAAGAATATGGTTTGCATAAGATTATATGAATTAAGGAGGTCTACCAGCATCCTTTTCCTTGCACAATCACTTATACAATTAATATTGACGACACCACATATAACTAACTTTTTGTATTTCCTATAAAGTGAACCAAGAACTTCCTCTAGCCTTAGCAAAAATGTTGTGAAATCGGAATCTGGGGATCTATAAATAACAACAGTTAGAAGTTTAACTCCACTAAAGTTAACCACACCTTCACAACATTCAAACACCTTTTCAGTGCAGTACTTTGAAACATCAATTGACTCAAATGGGATACCGTTTTTCACATACACAGCTACTCCCCCACGCAGCAAAGAGCTTCTAGAAAAGCTGCCAACCAGCCTGTATCCTGGTAAAGGAAGCCTCTGAATTATCTCCTTATTTAAGAGGTGTTCAGATATACCAATAATTTCAGAGTCAACATCTATAAGCAGATCACTAACTTTATCTATAATAACTTGTATATTTTGATGAAATATACTAATTCCATCGTTATTCGGATCCTAAGCTTTGTCGAAAGTGGTTTCTTTGTTAGAGAGACTTCCCTTGAGCAGGAATACCTATCAGCTGACTTCAGTCTAAAAAAGGTGCAGGTCTAACACCCACTAGTACAGGAATTTTGCCATGAGTGATCCCACCACCCCGACCTATGCTGTCACCTATAAGCTTTGCCAACCTCCCCTTTCCATACCTGTTGAGGTGCAGGCCATGTCTAGTGAAACCCGTCTTGCTGATAGACTCCACCAACACCACTGAAATGTGACTCATGCCTTCTGTCATCAGCGCACTCCCAAGTCTCATGTTATTACTCTTGACGGCTGTATTAAGATGAAGCCGATCGTGACGCTGAAACAGTCCCACGAAATGCACATTCATGTTGCCAGTCTGAGTGGCTATCTTTTCCAGGTCACCATCTATGTCATACTCCCCATCCCTATTAATACTATTACCAGCCCCACCCACAATCACTACTTGATCCTCTTTAGTAAAGTCCCTACATGATCCCCCTATGTTAACAGTCACCTGAGCCAATCCTGCATTAGGCTTCACAATGCTGGTGACCTGGTACTCACTCCCCAACACTTCCTGCAACTGCTGGCCTACACCTCTACCATGAGAACTACCTAACAGCAGAACCTTCTTCTTTCCCTTAGACTTTGCAACTGTCCTAGCCACCGTAACTGCTTAGGTCTGCTGCATACTTCCTACATCTACAGCTACTACAGATTCCTCTCCACTAGACTCTGACTGTTGGTCATATCTGTTGCAAACACCAATAGTAAAACTATCTGAAAATTTCCTTCTCCTACCAGATCTCTTGCCAACAGCCAGCTCCCATTTCCCAAACACCTTCTCCCACCTCATCCTATCTAGGTCCTCCTGTGCGTTTTTCAACTGCACCTGAAGGGCACAGATCTTACGCTCCTGCTCCTCTATCAAATTACTCTTGCTACATAACCTGCAGTTCCAGGAGAGGATCTCACCAGAATGCCCACTGGCTTCCCCACTGCATTCCCCCCCAGTGAAAATACTTCGAACAAGTCTCACACCGCAATCCACTACTCACGAACCTACGGCAAAGTGCACACTTTTCACTCATGGTAAAAAATTTAAGGTTATTGAACCAAGAAAACTACTTTATCTAAGTTCCGCTAGAACAATAAGAAGATGTTAAAAAACTGACTACAATAATCACTAACTTACTCTACAAGGGAAGTAACTAGTATTATTAACAGTATTAATCAACAGCAAATGAGAATATAACAAAAGACTAACACAGAAAGAAAATCAAACGTCTAATGACACACTAATGAAACTGAAAACAGTTCCCAAAAATTTCTTCTGAAATTATTTCACGAGGAAACACCAAGAACACCGGTTGAAGACTTCTAAAGTTCCTAAATAAACCACGAGACACAAACAATTAATTAGTACTTAGCTTTCGATGCACCGCTACAGCTGCAACTGGTCAGCGCGGAATGTAAATACAGGTAAGAGGTTAAGTTGCTCGATACGAAACACTCACAAATATCAGGTCACAACACAAGAAAGGCGGAAGTGAATGAAGAAACCACTAATAAGTCACTTACATAGTAAATATTATAAAAAAAACGTTCAAATATGTATCTGAAACCTAAATATATATGAAAACTTCGAGAGCGATCTCACACGAAGTCACGCGCTTATGACGTCACACCAAAGTCATGCTTGTTCGGTGAAATCTCGTCGTCCTAGGACCGGAGAATACTACAGGACGCCTGACAAACCTGTACATGGCATCAGCGAACATCTTTTCTTTAATAAAAGCTGTTGCTGATGATCTCTCTCCCCTAAATAAACACCTAATCAACATGAATACACTGCAATTCACAGTTAAGTATCTGGCAAACGGTTCATCTAACCACCTATAGTTATTTCTCTACGTTTCCATTCTCGAATATCGTGCGGTAAAAATGAATACTTAAAGCTTTCCATGCGATCTTTGATTTCCCTTATTTTATTATGATGATCATTTCTCCTTGTGAAGGTGGGCGCCGACAAAATATTTTGATACTCTGAGGAGAAAGTAGGTGATTGAAATTTCATTAGAAGGTCCTGCCACAGAAAAAGACACCTTTGGTTTAGTGACTGCCAACGAAATTCGTTTATCATATCCGCGATGCTCTCTCCATTGTTCGCGGTAGTACAAAGCGAGCTGCCCTCCTTTCAATTTTTTCGATGCCGTCCGTCAGTCCCTTCTGATTTGGATCCCACACCGGGGAGGGGTAGTTCAGGAGAGAGCGGACAAACGTAGTACAAACAATACTTTTAGCAGACCTGTTACATTTTCTAAGTGTTCTGCCAATAAATCGCAGTGTTTAGTTGGCTTTCACCTCAACATTTTCTGTGTGGTCGTTCTAGTTTAAGTTATTCGTAATTGTAATCCCTAAGTACACTCCTGGAAATGGAAAAAAGAACACATTGACACCGGTGTGTCAGACCCACCATACTTGCTCCGGACACTGCGAGAGGGCTGTACAAGCAATGATCACACGCACGGCACAGCGGACACACCAGAACCGCGGTGTTGGCCGTCGAATGGCGCTAGCTGCGCAGCATTTGTGCACCGCCGCCGTCAGTGTCAGCCAGTTTGCCGTGGCATACGGAGCTCCATCGCAGTCTTTAACACTGGTAGCATGCCGCGACAGCGTGGACGTGAACCGTATGTGCAGTTGACGGACTTTGAGCGAGGGCGTATAGTGGGCATGCGGGAGGCCGGGTGGACGTACCGCCGAATTGCTCAACACGTGGGGCGTGAGGTCTCCACAGTACATCGATGTTGTCGCCAGTGGTCGGCGGAAGGTGCACGTGCCCGTCGACCTGGGACCGGACCGCAGCGACGCACGGATGCACGCCAAGACCGTAGGATCCTACGCAGTGCCGTAGGGGACCGCACCGCCACTTCCCAGCAAATTAGGGACACTGTTGCTCCTGGGGTATCGGCGAGGACCATTCGCAACCGTCTCCATGAAGCTGGGCTACGGTCCCGCACACCGTTAGGCCGTCTTCCGCTCACGCCCCAACATCGTGCAGCCCGCCTCCAGTTGTGTCGCGACAGGCGTGAATGGAGGGACGAATGGAGACGTATCGTCTTCAGCGATGAGAGTCGCTTCTGCCTTGGTGCCAATGATGGTCGTATGCGTGTTTGGCGCCGTGCAGGTGAGCGCCACAATCAGGACTGCATACGACCGAGGCACACAGGGCCAACACATGGCATCATGGTGTGGGGAGCGATCTCCTACACTGGCCGTACACCACTGGTGATCGTCGAGGGGACACTGAATAGTGCACGGTACATCCAAACCGTCATCGAACCCATCGTTCTACCATTCCTAGACCGGCAAGGGAACTTGCTGTTCCAACAGGACAATGCACGTCCGCATGTATCCCGTGCCACCCAACGTGCTCTAGAAGGTGTAAGTCAACTACCCTGGCCAACAAGATCTCCGGATCTGTCCCCCATTGAGCATGTTTGGGACTGGATGAAGCGTCGTCTCACGCGGTCTGCACGTCCAGCACGAACGCTGGTCCAACTGAGGCGCCAGGTGGTAATGGCATGGCAAGCCGTTCCACAGGACTACATCCAGCATCTCTACGATCGTCTCCATGGGAGAATAGCAGCCTGCATTGCTGCGAAAGGTGGATATACACTGTACTAGTGCCGACATTGTGCATGCTCTGTTGCCTGTGTCTATGTGCCTGTGGTTCTGTCAGTGTGATCATGTGATGTATCTGACCCCAGGAATGTGTCAATAGAATTTCCCCTTCCTGGGACAATGAAGTCACGGTGTTCTTATTTCAATTTCCAGGAGTGTATATAGCTGAGCTTCCAGATTTTAGATTTGTTTGATTTCATCATGTAACAGTAATTTGGTGTATGCTTTTCAGTGTTCATGTGAATGACTTCAGACTTTTCATGATTTAGAGTCAACTGTCACTTTTTGCACCATTCAGATAGCTTGTATAAATCATTTTGGTACTCGTTTCGTTCATTTGATGACTTTACATGAAGTTAAATAACAACAATATCTGCAAACAATCTAAGAGGCCTACTCACAATGTCTCCAAAATCATTTATGTAGCTCAAGAACAATAGAGGGCCTATAGTACTTCCTTGGGGGACGCCAGGTATGAATTCTGTTTTACTAGGTGACTTTTCGCCAGTTATTACGAACAGTGACCATTCTCACAAAAAAACACGAATCCAATCACTCAACTGAGACGATACCCCACAGGCACACATTTATAAATCGTTTGTGAGGAACGGTGTCAAATGCCCTCTGGAAACCTAAAAATATGGAATTAATTTGACATACACTGTTGATAGCACTCAGTACTTCGTGAGAAAAAAGAGCAAGTTGTGTTTCACAAGAACACTGTTTTCTGAATCCTTGTTGGCTGTTTGTCAATAAATCGTTTCTTCGAGGTGAATCATAATGTTTGGGCATAGCTGAGTTCAGCGGATTAGCTCTAATTCCTTTCTTGGGTATTAGTGTGACTTGCAGTCTTTGGGTAAGGATCTTTCTACGAGCGAGTGGTTGTATACGACAGCTAGGTATGGAGGTATTGTATCAGCTATCTCTGAAACGAACCTGGCTGGTACACAATGTGTACCGAAAACCTTGCCTTCCTTAACTGTTTTAAGCTGCTCAACTACAACGAGGATTTCTACTTGTTCTTCAGCGGAATTCTGGAATGTCTGCTTCGTCTTCTTTCGTACAGGAATTTCGGAGATCCGTGATTAGTAACTCAGATTTAGTGACACGATTATCAACAACATTACTGTTGTTATCGCCCAGTGAATGTACTCATTGCATCTTACCACAGGTGTACTGTACATATTACCTGATCCTGTTTGGGTTTTCTGCCAGATTTCGAGACAGTTTTTTAAGTGTTTAAACTATTAAAAGCACCTCGTTATAAGTATGCGTGCTTTCTTTCGGACTGCTGTATTTTCTTTCAGACATGTCCGAAAGAACAGAGATCATGCATTCACATAACTGATTTGCTTTTATGGGGAAAGAATCCGCAACCTTCAGCGCGGATGGAAAATGTCGTTCGACCTCCGGTGTAAATTAAAATTTAGCGAAAGTGGAGGACATGGACGGGGACTGAGGATAGGTGGCGCTAGGCGGTAATGCCCTTTCCCTGTGTTCGTCCTGCACACTCTGAAGCTGAAGCCCTTTCTGCACTTACCGGAGACCCTCTAAGCTAAGAAACCGCTTCCTCTCCACAAAGCCATCGCTACCCGTGAAGTTGCTTCCTGCTTGTAGTGGACTCCTGACCTGTTTAGAAACCTACCACCCTTTGGCGCAAGTCGGGCAGCGTGGCGAGATAGTCCGTGCGTTTGCGATAATCAGTGTGTCAGGATGACGCGCTGGTTAACTGGCTAGTAGGCAGCTGATCCCTGGTTCGAGTCCCACTCCAGCACACATTTTCAATCGTCACCACTGATTCCGCTTAAAGTTCCGATGCAGCTGATATCATGAGTTCGTTCCCTTTTCGGTCCTTCCCTTTTCTTTCCAGTCCTTCCCTGTTAGTTCTCCACCCTCTACTTACAATTCCATAAAAGCATCTCGCATTGAAGTTGGCGCTAAATTTCGAGCTTCTGAAAAACTTCGCCAGTGTTGGGGATTTCGTGTTCTTTTATATTTTCACAGGCTTCTATCGTAGCTTTGGAGTAGTGTTCTGACCTGTTTTGTGTATCATGGGGGACCAGTACCATCTGTTATTATTTTATTTGGTGTGTATCTCTCAATTGCCGTCGACAGTGTTTCTTAGAATTTATACCACATCTGATCTACGCTTACATAGTCAAATAGGAAGGGGTGGACGCTGTCTCTTAGGAAGGTGGCAAGTTAATTTTTATCTGGTTTTCTATACAGATGTTTTTTGCGGGTAATTTTATTGGGTTTGGATGTTACGGTATTCAGTCTAGCTACAACAACCTTGGGGTCAGTAATCCCTGTATCTGTCATGACACTCCCTACTTGGTCAGAATTATTTGTTGCAAAGAGGTCAAGTATGTTTTCTGTCTATTTACACTTCGAGTGGACTCTTGTTCTAGTCGTTCAAAATAATTTTCTAAAAACTATTTAGTTCGATTTTGGACGACGTTTTATATCAACCACCGACTTTAAACATATATTTTCGCCAACACATTGAGGATGGATTGAAGTCACCACCAACTATAGCTGTTGACATGATACTGAAGTTTTCTTTAAATCTTTCAGTAACTGTACGATCTGAGTCGGGGGTCAGTAAATGGAACAAGTTATTAATTTATTCCGGTTGTCGAGTTTATCCTGTCCCCATACTAACTCACAGGAACTATCTACTTGAATTTTACTACAAGGTAAGCTACTTCCGACAGCAATAAACTTCCCACCACAGACTGCACTTAACCTATCCTTCCTGAACAAGGTTGGGTCCTTTGTAAAAATTTCGGATTAACTTACTAGAGCTTTAGACAGCTTTCTGTACCGACAATTATTTGAGACTTAGAGCTTTCTACTAGTGCTTGGAGTTCTTTTCAAACACAGCTACGTTAGCAACTACAACGTCTATTGTTCCTAAGTATACCCTTTTCCGGTGTTCGTCCTGTACGTTCTGGAACTGAAGCTCTTTCTGCACTTTCCCGAGGCCCTCTAACCTAAAACGCCGCCCAGTCCCCTCCACAAAGCTCCCGCTACCAGCACAGCCGGTTCCTGCGTGTAGTGGACTCCTGACCTGTTTAGAAAATCAAAGAAACCTACCACCCTTTGGCGCAAGTCGTTGAATCTGTAACCTAAACGGGCAGAGAACCGTCTTAGTCCCTGATTCAGACCCTCTAATCGGCTCTGTACCAAAGGACCACAGTCGTTTCTGCCGACGATGTGCAGATGGTGTGCTTCGCCTTCACCTCGGAAGCAAGATCGGCAGTCTTTACTACTTCAGTTGCCCGACCCAAACCAGAGAGAATTTCTTCCGATCCCCAGCGACAGACACTGTTAGAACCAACACGAGCCACAACCTACAGTTGGCTACAGGTAGCACCCATCCCGCATCTACAATGACTCTTCCCGGTATGCACACAGAGTGCACACTACAGTCCTTCCTCTCCTTTATAGGCATATGGGGGCCCCATTATGCACTTAAGGTTGGAGCCCCCAACTACCAGTAATCCCATCCCTTGTCGCTGCCCAGGTATTACAGGCAGAGATGATTCCTTGCAAAACCCTTTAAACAACCTATATATGGGTGTCTAATATTAAACTGACAAAGAATGAGAACGACACCTACGTTTCCACCCAGTGAAGTTAAGAATTCCCTCGATGAATTAATGTTAACTGCCAAGAGACAATAAAGAAAATTTATTGGATATAGCTCGGTTCCTTGTTATAATGCAGTCTTGTAAATAGTTACTGTAACTTTCCTGAAATAGTATTCTGAAGACGCGAGCTGTTGTGAATCTTACTCTATGAGGGTGGAATCTACTTCCTGTATAAATTAGCTATCGACATCCTGTTATTCTGCTTCTCAAGTAAATGTGACTCCCATATTACATACCAATTACTAAGGACAGCCATTAACGAATGATGTTGGGGAGGGAGGGGGCCATCAAAGCATCGTTTCCGGGGAGCTGTTGACTAGTGCCTGTGGACAGGGCGCTCGTAAGAGCTGACAACAATTATGCTAATCTATAAGGCATTAGCAGTAGCGCTAAGCTGCGATAGTTAACGGCGGCCAGCGAGAGCTGTTATGACGCTGATTAAACTGATACGGTAATGCATGTCGCGCCCAATAGAGCATACTCTATCCGGATTATCACGGATTTGGCCTAATGAGGCTGTACGCCAGGGCCGCCACACGGCCGTGCCGTAGGCTCTTTCCGTCGAAACGATGAGGGCCGAATTACATTCTTCTCAGATAGACTGTTGACACTACAACAAAACGAATTTTCAGAAAAGTAGTAAACCAAGACAAGAGACCAACGACAATGATTATGACGCGGGTGGATAAGTCCACAAATTATTGAAGAGTAGAGAAGTGATGAGCCATGATCCTTCAAGGGAATACGTTAAACGGATTTAAAGAAAGTACACGTTACATTCTATTAATACGTCCCAGAGAATACCGCAAATGGTAAAAAATACTTTTATGATATTATTCACAGTTATAAATCATTCGAAGGAGATCAATGTAGAGGGTATTAAGAACGCTCCATCATCCAAAACGCACCACAATAACATCTGCAATGCCTGACCGGATACGTACAGCATGTATGGTGTATCATTGCATAACTGATTAGAGCAGTAGAACAGCGATGAAATTCATCTGCTCTTTCATTTCAGCCATACTGCTCTAGAACGAATTACCCAGTAACCAACGATTGGTCCAGCTTCAATCTGCGTTCAAAAGAAAGTTAACGGTTTACCTGTTATCACTGGCGTAACATCCCTCTCGGCATATCCCAGCTGTCTTCAGTCTGTCCATCATAGCAACAATATTTCACTCTCACTGTAAACTATCCACGCTTTTGTCATCGCCTTTCGTTTCTGTTTTCATCCTTTCATATTATTCGCTAATCTTACCTTAGAGCGTATCATTTTTCGCTGTTCCTCTGGCCAGTAAATTTCCTCTTCACATTAATTCCCACTGCAATGCTGTCCTAGAGTTTTCTTATACGTCGGTATTCACATACGACAAGAATGTAATAAGTATTTTCTTAAATAATATTAATAAGACTGATATTTGTTGAAACCCATATATTCATTACAATTCAGCCGTAATATAACGTAATGGCGGCGCAAACTCTGTGACTGGCGAAGAAATTTTATAAAATGCATGTGTAAAGGCCACACCGAAAGAAATAAGGGTGTTACCTTGAAACAAAGTAAGGAAAAATAAAGGCCACAACATCAAAACTGTTAGTAGCACCCAACATGAAATGATGTACGGCGATTCTCAGTTGGAAAAGCATAATAGATAGAAAAATAAAAACGTTTTGCTGTCTGCCCTTGAGAAACTGTAGACTGAGCTTAGATCTAAAGCAACCAGTATAAACAACCAATAGCTTCATGTGAGGTATGTAATCAGATGTATACATACACTTTATTTCCTGTCAGATCAGAACCTTTAGATGAACCATAAATGAACAACATACAATGCCTCAATTCAGTGATACATGTTTCAACTCTATACTATATGGAAACAATTTTACATTAAAGTATTTGACAATAGTCGCTAATTTTAAAAATGTAAATATTTTTTATCAAAAGTTTCTTTTCACGTAAATATGTTAAAACAAGTTTTCCGAAAGAAAATAGACAAATGAGTCCACAAGAGGTAGCACAAAAAACGATGAAACATGTACGAATGCAACCGAAACTACAAAATGGTGTCTTGCACAAGGCAGAATTCTTCTCCAGATGACAAATATTATTATATACTGGTCATGTACAATATGTGCCGTATTGTTGATTCACTAAGGATGTCTGATGAGACAAGATGGCTCTGAGCACTATGCGACTTAACTTCTGAGGTCATCAGTCGCCTAGAACTTAGAACTAATTAAACCTAACTAACCTAAGGACATCACACACATCCATGCCCGAGGCAGGATTCGAACCTGCGACCGTAGCGGTCACGCGGTTGATGAGACAAGAGATACGATCTAAAAATCCTTACCTTTCCTGGTAAAACGAAAGCGTAAATAAAAAAAAACTCTCGAACATATCAATTTGTTGTGCAGGCAACTAAGGTTCGAAGTACTATTATGGCTTGCTGTATATGTAAGAGAAAATAGTACTCAAAATAACCGACCTAGGATGTGCCAGAAAACAAAATATTTTCCTCTGTTTACGTTTCTCGTTTAATCTGTGCTTCTGTCGTAAATTATAGTTTAAATGCTAAAAAATAAAACAGATACCCATTTGCACTTCAATGGTAAATAGAAAGTAAGAAATTTCAAACAGTTCGTTCAACATTCAGTCATTTACAAACGAGCAACTAAAAATACACAGACACACTCACTCACTCACAAGCACTCAGAATAAAGGAACTAGAAATACCTTGCTCCATTTTCTGAATTGATACTCATCGCAAGTTGGAAAGGAAACAAATATTCGATGACGGTTTCTACATCTACATCTACATGAATACTCTCCAAATCACATTTAAGTGTCTGGCAGAGGGTTCATGGAACCACCATCACAATTCTCTATAATTCCAAAGTCGTATAGCGCGCGGAAAGAACGAATACCTATGTCTTTCCGTATGAGCTATCATTTCCCTTATTTTATCATGGTGATCGTTTCTCCCAATGTAGGTCGCCGTCAACAAAATATTTTCGCATTCCTAGGAGAGAGTTCGTGTTTGGAATTTTGTGAGAAGATTTCTCCGCAACGAGAAACGCCTTTGTTTTAGTGGTATCCATCCCAAATCCTGTATCATTGCAGTGACACTCTCTACCCTATTTCGCGATAATACAAAACGTGCTGCTCTACTTTGAACTATTTGGATCCTATTTCGTAATGATCCCACACCGCGCAGCGGTGTTCTAAAATATTACGGACAAGCTTAGAGTCGGCAGTCTCCTTAGTAGATCTGTTACATTTTTTGAGTGTCCAACCACTAAAATGCATTCTTCTGTCAGCCTTCCTCACAACATTTTCTCTGCAATTTAAGTTGTTCGTAATTGTAATTCATAGGTATTTAGTTGAATTTACGGCCTTTAGATTTGACTGATGTATCACGTAACCAAAGTTTAACGGATTTCTTGCAGCACTCATGTGGGTGACCTCAGAATTTTCGTTTTTTAAGGTCCAATTACAATTTTCACAACATACAGGTATCTTTTCTAAATCGTTTTGCATTTTACTTTTCGTCTTCTGATGACTTTACTAATCGATAAACGACAGCGTCATCTGCAAACAACCTAAGACGACTGCTTAGCTTGTCTCCCAAATCGTTTATGCAGATAAGGAACAGCAAAGGGCCTATGACACTTGTAAGGGGTCCGTAGGCCCTTACTATAAGATTGCACTCGGCAGAGGTCGATAGGGCAAACAATCGATAGTGTGTCGTGTTGCGAGAGCGAGTGTAGAGTTGAGTCAGTAGTTCCCAGGTTGCGGGCCGAGCCGTGTGGAGGCCTGTTGCTGTAATGCAAGGCTTTACCGACAAAGGGAGTGGCCATCTCCGCGGTTTAGCCCCTTTGCGCTAGAATAATACGGGAAAGTGAAGAAGTATAATTACGATAGTGATCAGTGAAATTTCTGTGCCGATATTTTTGGTTTCGCGTCTACCGCGCCGGCATTATTTGGATTGCAGTGTTGGATAGCAGTGATTGAATTTGCGCGTGACAATAATGAATAGCGAGGAAGCCTGTGCTGAGATTAGCCGTAATTAAATATTTATGACGAAGGCAGTGGCTGTCGCCTTCCTTTTGTATTTTTGAGACGAATATTATTATTATTACAGCATTTGAGAAGGACATAATGGAATGTAACAACTCCGTAGCAGTCAAATCCGATTGCCAGCCCCATTAGGTACACGGTCACATTAATTAATATTTATTTGGGCTGCTATTTAGATCCCGATCTAGCGGGATACATAAATCGGACTTGTTACACACTACCTTTGGGAACCCGAGAAATGACTTCTGTCTTACTCGAAGACTTTCCGTGAATTACTACGAACGGTGACCTCTCTGACAGGAAATCACGAATCCCGTCACAAACCTCAGACGATTTTCCACAAACACGCATTTGAGTACTAGCCGCTTGTACGGTACAGTGTCAAAAGCCTTCCAGAAATACGAAATCAATTAGAAATCTCTTGTCAATAGCACTCAACACCATGTGAGTAAAGAGCTAGTTGTGTTTCACAAGAACGATGTTTCCCAAATCCGTGAAGACTGTGTGTTAATAGACCGTTTTCTTCGAGATAATACATAATGTTCGAACACAATATGTGTTCCAAAAACCTGCTGCATATCGACGTTAATGATATGGGCCTGTAATTCAGTGGATTACTCCCACTACTTTTCTTGAATATTGGTGTGGCTTGTGCAACTTACCAGTCTTTGGGGACGGATCTTTTGTAGAGCGAACTGTTGTATGTGATCGTTAAGTATGGAGCTATTGCATGAGTATACTCTGAAAGGAACCTAACTGGTATACAGTCTGGACCAGAGGACATGCTTTAATTAAGTGATTTAAGTTGCTTCACTACCCAGAGGATCTCTAATTCTACGTTACTCATGTTGGTAGCTGTTCTTGGTTCGAATTCTGGAATATTTACTTGGTCTTCTTTTGTGAAGGCATTTCGGAAGGCTGTGTTTAATAACTCTGCTTTGGCAGCACTGTCTTCGAAAGTATCTCCATCGCTGTCGCGGAGAGAAGGCACTGATTGTGACCTGCCGCTAGTATACTTCACATACGACCAGAACCTATTTGGATTATCTGCCAGGTTTCGAGACAAAGTTTCATTGTGGAAACTATTATAAACATCTCGCATTGAAGTCCACGCTAAATTTCGAATTTCTGTAACAGATCGCCAATCTTAGATTTTGTGACAGTTTGAATTTGGCATGATTTTTTCGTTGTTTCTTCATCAGTGTCATGACCCGTTTTGTCTACCAAGGAGGATAAGCTCTGTCGGTCGTTAATTTATTTGGTACAAATCTGTCAATAAATGGTTCAAATGGCTCTGAGCACTATGCGACTTAACTTCTGAGGTCATCAGTCGCCTAGAACTTAGAAATAATTAAATCTAACTAACGTAAGGACATCACACACACCCATGCCCGAGGCTGGATTCGAACCTGCGACCGTAGCGGTCTCTCGGCTGCAGACTGCAGCGCCTAGAACCGCACGGCCACTACGGCCAGCAATCTCTCAATATTCAATGCCGTTACGATAACCCTGTCTTCACTAATCCCTGTTTCCGTTTTGATTCTCGTTTTAACTAAGGGCTATTTTTTGCTAAGAGGTCAAGTGTGTTTTCACAACCGTTTGCTATTCGCGTGGGTTCATGAACTAACTCCCTTAAATGATTTTGAGAGAATGCGGTTAGCACAATTTCGGAAGATGATTTATGCATACGTCCGGAGTAAAACATTTATTTTCGCCAACGAATCGACGATAAATGAAAGTCACCACCAACTATAACTTTTTGAGTCTGGTACGTGTTTTAAATCAAACTCAAGTTTTCTTCGAACCTCTCAGCAAGTGTATCATCTGAATTGGGAAGCTGGTAAAAGGATCCAATTATTATTTTATTCCGGTTGCCAACAATGTCTTTTGCCCATACTAACTTACAGGAACTATCTACTTTAATTTGGCGACAAGATAAACTACTTCTGACAGCAACAAACATGCTATTGCCAACGATGTTTAGCCTATCCTTTCAGAACACCGTTAGGAACTTCGCAAAAATTTCGGCTGAGCGTATCTCAGGCTTTAGCCTGCTTTCAGTGCCTATAACTATTTGATCATCAGTGCTTTCTATTAGCACTTGTAGCTCTGGTACTTTCCCAACACAGCTATGACAGTTTACAACTATTATACCAATGGTTCCTGTACCTACGTTTCCTGTATCCTCGTTTCTCCCGTGTTCGGCCTACACCCTTTGCGACTGAAGCCCTTTTTGTGCTTTCCTGAGACCCTCTAATCTAAAAACCTGCCCGGTCCACACCACACAGCCCCTGCTACCCGTGTAGCCGCCTCCTGCGTATAGTGGACACCTGACCTATTCAGCAGAACCCGAAACCCAACCATCCTAATGGCTCAAGTCGAGGAATCTGCAGGCTACACGGTCGCAGAACCGTCTGAGCTTCTGATTCAGACCCTCCACTCGGCCCTGTACCAAAGGTCTGCAATCGGCCCTGTCGATTATGCAGCAAATGGTCAGCTCTGCTTTCATCTCACAAGCAAGACTTTCAGCCTTCACCACTTTTGTTAGCCGCTCGAAACCAGAGAGAATCTCTTCTGATCCAAAGTGACACATGTCACTGGTACCGACGTGAGCTACCGCCTGCAGTTGGCTACATCCTGTGCCTTTCGTGGCATCCAGAAGGACCCGTTCCACGTCTAGAATTACCCCACCTGGTATGCACACGGAGAGCACATTGGTTTTCTTCCCATTCTTGGCAGCCATATCCCTAAGGGTCTCCATAACGCGCCTAACGTTGAAGCTTCCAACTATCAACAATCCAACCCTCTGCTATTGCCCATGTCTTGCAGGCTGAGACATTTCCTCTGAAACAGGACAGGCATCAGGATCTGGCTCAACGACAGTGTTAGCTACAGACAGCACCTGGACCCTGTCTGACAGACTAACAGGAGACCTTAGACGCATCCCCCTGGAAGATCTTTCGCCACCTGCTACTTCCTGTGGCGACCTCCCACTCGACCACATGTGAGGGGTCAACCTCAGAGGGAGCATTAACTGGGCTGGCCATCGGTGAGGACCGATCAGAGGACGTCCACTATATTCCCATGGCCGGCACATAACAGTGGTGTCCTTCTACTGCGGCCTCAAGCTGTGTAACCAAAGCCATCACGGCCTGGAGCTGAGAACGAAGTGTCGCCAACTCTGCTTGCAACCACACACATCAATCACAGTCCCAATCCATACTAAAGACCGTGGATAACTAAACAACCCTGATAAACAGATTATTGGCAAGTGCTGCGGATCTCTATTGCAGACGCTGACAATATCGCAAGAACTGTGTCTAATAAATTAGATTAATATGCAGAAATTCAAAAATTTACCTACCGAAGCACTCAGGTGAAACCAAATAATTCGCCCCTGATTAGGAACTTATAATATATCACAAAATAGGTTTACTTTCCGACGCAAACTAAAACGTTGAACTATGACTGTTAGATATTAAATTAACACGCAGAAACTCAAGAAACTAAACTACTAAAAGACACAGATGATATTATAAAATTCGCTCCTGGTTAGGAACTCGAAAACGTCACAAAATTGAGTTTACTTCCCTCTTGCTGCGAGTGTGTCGGCCGGCTGTTGCTGCTGTAACAGTCGAAAAACCCAAATGTTAAAACATTTATACTTCTTCTTCTATGGATTGGTATCACGTTTATTAACAAATAAGTTTTTACTTTATGTTCGACTTTTTTGTTCATATCTCAGACATTTTGTAATATTATTGCTAGCTCACACCCAGCTCTAGAGTTTGATTCTGAGCCGTTGCTTGAAACCAAAACATGTTTTTTGTTGAAGCAATAACTTCGTGTCATTAATATCGATAGTTGGAAAAATATTTTTCTTACTAAACGTGTTTTATCACGTTGAATACAGATTTCAATTCGTGAACAATAGCCTGCTTTCGTTGTTGCACTGTAAATGTATCAGCAACTCAAAATGGAACAATAATTCAGACATTAAGTCTGCCTTATGCTAAGTACAGTTGCGCTTATGTTCCATAATTATGTCTTTCTACTGTCTTTTGATAACGAACATGTAAGCGTTTTTCTCTGTTCTTTCTCAAATTGTTACTGTTTAATGAGACGATGGCATTGCTTACATTTACGTCACTGATTCCCTCTGCTAATTAGTTGTGTTTATAAAATGAGGTCCGTAAGCTAGACTTGTAAATACAACTAGCGCAACTGTCACGTATTCTGTGCAAATAAGTGGTGTTTAGTGCACTGATTTTGCGTCAAATCATTGATGAGAATCCCAGACAGTAAATTCAGTGTAGTTATCCGGGTAACTGCGAATGTATCTCTCTATTCAGCATGTACAGACCAGTACATAAATATATGTCTAAATTATTACTTTCAAAGAAAAGTCTCTATAGACTATTCAGTGATATTCTCAATATATTCTCAATTTTTTTGCTACATCGGTGGCTTGGAAAACTACACTGTGCGTCCAAAGATGTACTGGAAAACTGCTGAAATTACATGCACAGTTATAGGTAACATAAATTTTAATGTATTCATTATATCACTGTCTCAGATGCACATTCACAGGATGACTATTTCCTATCAATAAACTGATTACATTCCGATCTAAAAATGAAACAAAGTAAAGACTGAAGTACTTACTATTAAAGTACATACTTTCCATTACCTTACTATAGATAGAAACGTACTGCAAGTAACTATTGCCCTTAACCAGGCATTTCTGTAAATTACACTCGCTAATCATACGAAAATGCACATTACTATGTCACATATAAAATTCCCCAATCATCCTGTATTTCTGCACACAAAATGCAGGGGTTTGCACTGTGTACATTAATAATCTAATTCCCTCAGTATCACCCGACTTAATTCGACTACATTCCATTATCCTCATTTTGCTTTTGTTGATGCTCATCTTATATTGTCCTTTCAAGATACTATCCATTAGGTTCAACTGCTCTTCTGAGTTCTTTGCTGTCTCTGACAGAATTACAATGTCTTCTCCATGGACTTTAATACCTACTCCGAATTTTTCTTTTGTTTCCTTTACTGCTTGCTCAATGTACAGATTGAATAACATCGGGGACAGGCTACAACCCTGTCTCACTCCCTTCCCAACCACTGCTTCCCTTTCTGTAATTCGACTCTTATAAATACCATCTAGTTTCTGTACAAATTGTAAATAGCCATTCGCTCCCTGTATTTTACCCCTGCCACCTTCAGACTTTGAAAGAGAGTATTGCAGTCAACATTGTCAAAAGCTTTCTCTAAGTCTACAAATGCTAGAAACGTAGGTTTGCCTTTCCTTAATCTAGCTTATAAGATAAGTCGTAGGGTCAGTATTGCCTCACGTGTTCCAATATTTCTACGGAATCCAAACTGATCTTCCCCGAGGTTGGCTTCTACTAGTTTTTTCACTCGTCTGTAAAGAATTCGCTTTAGTATTTTGCAGCTGTGACTTATTAAACTGATAGTTCGGTAATTTTCGCATCTGTCAACACCTGCTTTCTTTGGGAAAGGCAAAATCGGAAACTACTTTTCATGTGTCTGCTAACGAATTAAATGAATTCTTCTCTGCACCTCTGAATACCAGCACAGCTGATAATTACCGTCCACAAGAATCCCCAAACAGGATAACTAACAACGATACCTTCCATCTAAAACATGTAACAACAAATACGGCAAGAAAAGCAATAATGAGAATCTCTTCTGATTACATTCCGATCTAAAAATGAAACAAAGTATCGGTATAACCATGACTAAGAATGTTGCCGATATCTTAGTACCTGTCTTAACTGACATATTTAATTTTTCCCTCGTGAACGGAATATATCTTACTGCATGGAAAAGAGGCCTAATTCGACCCATCCCTAAGATTGAAAACCCGCAACTGCCAAGTGATTACCGACCAATTAGCATACTGCCTGCTGTTTCCAAAGCACTTGAATATATTGTTCATGACCAAATCACTGAACACTTGCATGAATTCAGCCTATATGACAAATTTCAATCCGGTTTCCGTAAACATCACAGCACAAACACTGCTCTAATTAAAGTAACTGATGACCTGAAATATGCCATCGACAATCGAAAGGCAACAATATTGACGCTACTGGACTTCAGCAAAGCTTTTGACACTGTTAACTTTGACATATTGCTCAGAAAAATGCAATGAGATGGTTTGAAAGCTACTTAAAAGACAGACAGCAATGTGTTGTCTGCGTAAATGAAAAATCTTCCTGGAAACATGTTTCCTCGGGAGTGCCACAAGGATCAGTCTTAGGACCACTTTTGTTTTCTTTATATGTCAACGATATTTCGTCGGTTCTGTCCTCCTGTAAATATCATTTCTATGCCGACGACCTTCAGCTCTACCTAAGCGTCAGACCTGAAGATATAAACACTGCAATCGCTCAGATGAATGATGATCTGTCTTCAGTAGTGAGATGGGCGAAAAACCTGGGGCTTAAACTAAATGCAAAAAAGACGCAAGTAATCTTAATAGCCCATCAGAAATTAATAAGTTCAGATTTCCGCGAACGGCTACCTCCTATTCTGCTCGACGGTACTCCAATACCATATCAGAAAACAGTGAAGAACTTGGGTGTAACTTTGGATGAGCATCTCCACTGGGCGGAGAATACAGTCGCAGTGTGCCGAAAGACGTCTGCTTGTCTCCATGCTCTCAAAATGTTTCGGAACATATTTCCACAGGACTTGAAACGCCAGCTCGTGCAAGCACTCGTTCTACCGAACCTCCACTATTGCGATGTGATTCAACAAGGCATGAGTAATGAAAACAAAAGACGGCTAGAGCTAACCATGAATGCCTGTGTGCGTTACACCTGCAACATTCGCCGATATGATCATGTTAGTGCTTCATACTCCGAGCTAGGGTGGCTGCGGCCGGACAAATTGCGTGACTACCACACTCTATGTCTACTCCACCGACTCCTCATCGCGCAAGCACCCCAGTACCTTACTTCAGAGATTAAAAACCTGTCATGTCATCATAATCGAAACACCAGGTCACTCTTATTTGGTATCCTAACTGTGCCCACTCACAAAACAAAAACTTTTGCAAACTCCTTCTCAGTTGCCGCTGTCCGCCTCTGGAACAAACTGCCCCTTACCTTGCGCAAAATTCGATCTCCTGCTGCTTTCAAGAAGAAGTTGAAGCATTTCCTACTATCATCCTCACAAAGTTCTCCACAAAATTAATGTACAAGGACAATCCCCTCATCTGTCAAATAGCAAAGCTAGCGTCTCCTATCTTGCTCCTGAGATGCCTTCCTCTTCATCTTTCTCTATTAGCCACACAATCTTCTTTTCCTTTATATTTCCTTAATTATGTTTCATCATGTCTCTATTCGTCTCCTCCCTTCACCATGAGTCTCCCTCATACTCCCTGCTGCCGGCACTCCTATCTAAAATCTGTCTCTTCAATAATGTCTAATTATAACAGTACTTGTGACCTAAGAATATAAACTCTACATGTATGTATTTTTCCAGGTGTACCTTTCAAATTGTTTATTTCACTTTTTGTACTAGATGTAGTTTAACATGCCTACTAAAACATATGAATGTAAAATAAGTAGAATGCCTGGTTAGATGTAAGAGAGGGCCTGATGGCCCTAATCTTGCCAGGTTAAATAAGTCAATAAATAAAAAATAAATAAAAATAAATTATTATATTCTTCTTGAAGTCTGATGGTATTTCGCCTGTCCCATATATCTTGCTCACCAGATGGTAGAGTTTTGTCAGGAGTGGCTCTCCCAAGGCTGTCAGTAGTTCTAATGGAATGTTGTCTACTCCCGGGGCCTTGTTTCGACTCAGGTCTTTCAGTGCTCTGTCAAACTCTTCACGCGGTATCATATGTCCCATTTCATCTTTATCTACATCCTCTTCCATTTCCATAATATTGTCCTCAAGTACATCGCCATTGTATAGATCCTCTATATACTCCTTCCACCTTTCTGGTTTCCCTTCTTTGCTTAGAACTGGGTTTTCATCTGAGCTCTTGATATTCATACAAGTGGTTCTCTTTTCTCCAAAGGTCTCTGTAATTTTCCTGTAGGCAGTATCTATCTTACCCCTGATGTGACATACCTCTACATCCTTACATTTGTCCTCTTCGATCTCATTTTTGAGACGTTTGTGTTCCTTTTTGCCTGCTTCATTTATTGGATTTTTATATTTTCTCCTTTCATCAATTAAGTTCAATATTTCTTCTGTTACCCAAGGATTTCTAGCTGCCCTCATCTTTTTACCTACTTTATCCTCTGCTGCCTTCACTACTTCATCCCTCATAGCTACCCATTCTCCTTCTGCTGTATTTGTTTCCCCCATTCCTGTTAATTGTTCCTTTATGGTCTCCTCGAAACTCTGTACAATCTCTGGTTTAGTCAGTTTAGCCAGGTCCCATCCCCTTAAATTCCCACCTTTTTGCAGTTTCTTCACTGTTAATCTACAGTTCATAACCAATAGATTGTGGTCAGAGTCCACATCTGCCCCTGGAAATGTCTTACAATTTAACACCTGGTTCCTAAATCTCTGTCTTACCATTATATAATCTATCTTAAACCTGTCAGTATCTCCAGGCGTCTTCCATGTATACAACCTTCTTTTATGATTCTTGAACCCAGTGTTAGCTATGACTAAATTGTGCTCTGTCTAGAATTCTACCAGGCGGCTTCCTCTTTCATTTCTTCCACCCAATCCATATTCACCTACTACGTTTCCTTCTCTCCCTTCTCCTACAACCGAATTCCAGTCACCCATGACTATTAAATTTTCATCTCCCTTCACTGTCTGAATAATTTCTTTTATAGAGAAGCCATGAGGACAGGTTAAATGATTCGGACGGATTTACATGAAGGAAAAAATCACTTTTATATGACATGACTAACGGAGATAAACTCACGAAAAAAGATACATTGTGGAAATTGTGTAAAATAAAACTAGCTGCCAAATAATAAAAATGTCAAACACTAGTGGTATAGAACTGCAAAAAATACAAAATAGTAAAATTATAAAACAGGAAATTATGTGAAGTAACTAAAATATAACAGAAACCAGTAGGCGATATTTATAGTGAACTGTATTGCTTCTGCTTGGTGGCGCTGTATGGTGTGCAGGCTTTGCACTGAGTACGGAAGCCAGTTTACACGATGGCTGTCTTTTATAAAAGACCGGAGGGTGATGCCCCGTGACTGCATTTTATCGTTGAGTGAGCTTTTGCTGCTACAGGCGTTCTGTCGAAGCAAGTGACTGTACCACGCCTTCCAAGTCTCTAAGAAATGCATTCTTATGAAGTCCGTCTGATGAATTAAAATATTGCCAAGCTACTGGAAATGGTGTGTATAAATCTCAGTTACTTCCACTGTTAACTGCAAGTGTCTCTTAGGTTCATTCGCAATAGTTGCTAGTACTTTTAAATGGGTTCAGTGCTTAGAAGTTGGAAAATGTTCAACGAAAGTTTTATCTTAAACGTTAACTGGTGCATTCCCTTTAAAACGTATTGAATTATTCAGGCAGGCTGGTGGCCTACTTAAACTTGATCGCATTTTGCATGTTTATATAAATCTGCTGCTGTGAATTTAGAAATCTTTTCATACAGTCTGAAGTGAAGAATGTCGTCAATTCTACACCCAATGAGCAAACAGATACTACAGAACTGTCTAAGAACTATGCCTACTTCAGACATTTTAATGGGAAAACTGTAGTGATCTAAAATGAGCTCCGTATACTCGCTTTAAACTCGCTGCCTGCTTCTGTGACGTCATTTCCGAATTCACTTTCAGTATACGCTCGGGCACTCCATATGTTGCCCATGTAACTGGAAACACAACACTTCAGTCTGCTTTCAGGTAAAAGCGGACTGCAACGGCATAGGAATGGGAGCGAGTACTTGAGTACAGTAGTGGAACTGAGGACTCACTACATTTCCTCTAACAATGAGAATCTCCGGTACATGGTTAACACAAGAGTCTTTTGTATGTACACGTATGTAAGATAGGGCACATACATCTTCATAAGGTATGAAACCTTATATACGGAATCAGTTTCAAATATTTACGGTATAGGAAATAATGAGCGAGTATAGAATCAACTGTGAAGAGCGTTTACAATGAATAAACAATAAATCCGAAAATAGCAGTGTAGTTTAATACCTTTTGGCTTAAAGAACTCAGGTAACTCGAAATAAAAGTGGGTTGAGGTCGGAATAGGCCGAGTAGCCTAATCCCTGCGAGGATGATGATGATGATGATGATGATCTTCGTTGGTAGTTTACATTTCCTGGGGCCTCTTAAAATGAATCAGTATGGAATGTGCCTTTTCTGCGGTTAATTTTATTGATCGCTCCACTTTAAATAAATCCTTCCATGCGTTTATTTGTATGTCCCTACAATATACCAATGTGGCGACTTTCCTGTATAGAACAGCATCGTGGAAAACAGTGTTGTCGAGCTTCCGACGTTTTAAATCGCTCGTTTATAAACAAGCTGTATATACAGGTTGTTTCAGTACTTTGGCATCAGACTTGCAGGGGTGATAGATCACTCCATGGGGAAAATTTTTTTTAGGGGTAAGATGTACGCTGGCGCGACCCACCGACAACAGATATCTTTTTATTACATTCGCCGGCCCTGGGGCGACGAGATTTCAACAAAGTACTGAGGGCTACCAAACGAGGTGCCCTGCATCAGCATACTGCCTACCGCAGTGTATTGATACTGTGATTTCCAACAAGAAAAGCTTAACGATTAGTGTCTCTAACCACAGGAAGATGTTTTACAAGCTCGACATACTTCCTTCCACACAGACCAGGTGTATGGTCGGCCTCGGTTGTTTAGCGGTTCTAGGCGCTTCAGTCCGGAACCGCGCGCCTGCTACGGTGGCAGGTTCGAATCCTGCCACTGGCATGGATGTGTGTGATGTCCTTAGGTTCGTTAAGATTAAGTAGTTCTAAGTTCTAGGGGACTGATGACCTCCGATGTTAAGTCCCACAGTGCTCAGAGCCATCTGAACCATTTTGGGCCAGATGTATGAATTACAGGCAACAAACATTTCACATTATCTCCGCAGACAGTGTACATCTGCTGCCTTACCGAGGCATAATCCATAGACATAAAAGATTGTATGGGTGTGTATGTGTACTACATCTCCACCTACTTACTTACTGTTAGGGAACTTACTTACTTACTGTTAGGGAACATCCACTGTGGGGGTAAGAGCCACCTGTCTGTCACAGTTCAGGAGATATGCGATGTCTGAAAAACTGCTGCGTCAAGCATGACCTTTATATTTATTACGTCTGTGCTACTAGCTCTGTTGTCAATAAATTTCGCAGACAGTATACTCACATATCGATGAATGTACCAACAAACGTTTATCATTGTACCATACATATTTCAGGAGATATAACATCATACACAATGAGTTGTGTGAAAAACTGCTGCATTGTGAGTGACATTTAAATTTATTACTGTTTTCGCAACACATTTTTAGGCAGTATCCAAATACGCAGCTGAACGCACACTATGTGGTCAAAAGTATCCGAACACTTGGATGAAAATGACTTACAAGTTCGAGGCGCCCTTCAGCGGTAATCCTACAATTCAGTATGGTGTTGACCCATCCTTAGCCTTGATTACAGCTTCCACTCTCTCAGGCACGCAATCAGTCAGGTGCTGGAATCCAGAATGAGATTTTCACTCTGCAGCGGAGTGTGCGCTGTTATGAAACTTCCTGGCAGATTAAAACTATGTGCCCGACCGAGACTCGAACTCGGGAACTTTGCCTTTTGCGGGCAAGTGCTCTACCATCTGAGCTACCGACGCACGACTCACGCCCTCTCCTCACAGCTTTACTTCTGCCAGTATCTCGTCTCCTACCTTCCAAACTTTACAGAAACTCTACTGCGAACCTTGCAGAACTAGCACTCCTGAAAGAAAGGATACTGCGGAGACATGGCTTAGAAAGAAAGGATACTGCGGAGACATGTCTCCGCAGTATCCTTTCTTTCAGGGGTGCTAGTTCTGCAAGGTTCGCAGGAGAGTTTCTGTAAAGTTTGGAAGGTAGAAGACGAGATACTGGCAGAAGTAAAGCTGTGAGGACCGGGCGTGAGTCGCACTTCGGTAGCTCAGATGGTAGAGCACTTGCCCGCGAAAGGCAAAGGTCCCGAGTTCGTGTCTCGGTCGGGCACACAGTTTTAATCGGCCAGGAAGTTTCAGGTGCTGGAATGTTTCTTGGGGGATGGCTGCCGATTCTTCACGGAGTGCTGCACTGAGGAGAGGTATCGACGTCGCTCGGTGGAGCCTGGCCCTAAGTCGGCGCTCCAAGTCATCCCAAAGGTGTTCTATTCAGGTCAGGACTCTGTGCAGGTCAGTCCATAACAGGGATGTTATTGGGTCGTGTAGCCACTCCGCCACAAGCCGTGCACTATGAACAGGTGCTCGATCGTTTTGAAAGATCCCCATTCTCGAATTGCTCTTCAACAATGGGAAGCAAGAAGGTGTTTAAAAGATGAATGTTGGGCTGTGCACTGATAGTTCCACAGTAAACAATAAGGAGTGCAAGCCCCCTCCATGAAAATCACGACCACACCATAACACCACCTCCTCCGAATTTTGATGTTTGCAATACACTCTCTGGAAGATGACGTTCACGGGGCATTCGCCATACCAAAACCCTGCCATTGGATCGCCACATTGTGAGCCGTGATTCATCGCTTCACACAACGTTTTTCCACTGTTCAATCGTCAAATGTTTACGCCCCTTACACCAAGCGAGTCGTCGTTTGGCATTTACCTGTGTGATGTGTGGCTCATGAGCAGCCCCTCGACCACGAAATCCTAGTTTTCTCTCCTCCCGCCTACCTATCATAGTACTTGCAGTGGATCCCGGTAGAGTTTGGATTCGTGTGTGATGGTCTAGATAGATGTCTGCCTATTACACGTTGCGACCCTCTTCAACTGTCTGTGGTCTCTATCAGTCAACAGACAAGGTCGGCCTGTACACTTTTGTGCTCTACGTGTCCCTTCACGTTTCGCGTTTCTCTCTCCATCATATTGGAAACAGTGGACCTAGGGATGTTTAGGAGTGTGGAAATCTCGCGCACAGACGTATGACACAAGTGACACCCATCACCTGTCTACGTTGGAAGTTCGTGAGTTCCGCGGAGCGCCCCATTCTGCAGTCACACGATGTGTAATGACTACTGAGGTCAGTGATATGGAGTACCTGGTAGTAGTGGCAGCACAATGCCCTAGTATGAAAAACATATGTTTCTGGGGGTGTCCGTATACTTTCGACCACATAGTGTAACTACGAAATTATATCATGGTATCGCACATAGTGTAGGAGATATTACATGATAAACACTGAAATGTGCTTGAATTTTCTCATTATGAGAGTTTTAAGGACGATCTGTTTTAATTGCTAAAACTCGTTAAAGCCAAGACCGCACAAAATATTTTTTATTCCAGACGCTAACCTCATACGCAAGATGTCAAGGTAAAATGAACATATTTTACTATAAAAATGTTTAAGACCTTAAGATGACAGGTAAGACTGTTGAAACAGGTCATGCAGTGTAAAAAATATTTTGTGTGATCTTGGCTATTGAATGTTTTTTAAACTGAGATGTGTAAAAAAGTGCCACGTCATGCATGGCGTTCAAATTTATTATTTCTTTGCCACTAACGCTATTCGTAACATATTTCTCAGGGAGTATGCTCATAGGCCCACGTCGCTGAACGTACCTGCACAAATACAGACACAGCTCAAGACATATGGCCGGCCGCTGTAGTCGCGGCTGCTACGGTCACAGTTTCGAATCCTGCCTCGGGCATGGATGTTTGTGATGTCCTTAGGTTAGTTAGGTTTAAGTGGTTCTAAGTCTACGGGACTGATGACCTCAGATGTTAAGTCCCATAATGCCTAGAGCCATATGAACCATTCCAAGACATATGACGTCGCAAACTATGGACTACGTGGCATAATGCCGCATCATGTATAAAGTTTTAATTCATTTGTTCTTTATTACCAGGACACTAGTTCCATCGAGTCAGTGTAAGAAAACCTCTAACAGCTGGCAGCACTTCTGCCAGCTTTCAACTGCGAAGCGCAAATGACTGTAGGCCAAAACAATAGCCGTCTGTAGAGCTATGGGGAGGCGTTGCTATACAAACTTTTACAGAACACCGGGATACTGTACTTGTACGTTTGTACATTATGCATATTTCTTTGTACGACTTTTTATAAATTCATAGGTATTTTCAGGAATACATGGGAATGAAATTTTTTCGATATTACACTACAAATACAGTTCAGTTTTTGTTCCCGTTTCTAACAGAAAACTACCAAAATGAATACCAGTTTAATCCCCGGTTTGTCAGCTAGTCAGTCGTAAAAGGCGTTACTGTCGCTTGGAAGTGTCAGTGAACATTTTTTTCTAACAAAAGTTGTTCTCCAAGACGTGATCTATTACTCCTACAGCTCTGACGTAAATGCTTTGAAACACCCTGCACATCTGAACAGCAATGGAGCGACAACACATACCTCGGATATGCTCCAATTTACGTTTACGTTTCTATCTGTCACGAGTCCTGTCAAGTCTCCAATCTTTCCTAATATCCGTACGCTCGCATTTCATCATCTTCTGAAAGTAAAGGAAATGTTATTTGTACACGAGTGTGTGATTATACTTCGTAGACAGCAACATTCTACAGTGACCATTGGATGAATGGTGTGTACCACACTTTACAGCATAACAAAGGTGTTAAACTGAATATATACAGTCAGTAAGACTCTTCTGGATCTGTCGAAGTATTGTCAGTGGGTGGAACTTCCGACGTTCGGCCATTGCTGATTCTAAAACATAAAGCAAAACAATCGTAATAGTGGCTGAAATATCGGAATTTTTACATATTGACAATGCGCTCGCAGAACCAGAAGAATTTTATTGACTGTGACAATAGTTGCGTAATCCTACACTGTCGCTGAAACGGCTCTGTTCTAGAGACGGAACGAGCAGTTTGGGTTTCCCAACACAGAAGGCAGCAGGACGGCTGTTACGGGTGAGGGCGGACTAAGCACCGCAGAAGTGCGTTCCCGCGGTAAACCAATATTGGCAAGCGGCTTGATTGGATGCTCCCTTGTAGTTCCGAAACTCGATTACAAGAAGCGCGAAGGAACAAACCTCCGGCGTTACGCACCAAATTAAGTAAAGGCTCAGGTCTCGGTCACTTCCGAGAAATTACGGGAGACGTCTCGTTTCATTAGGCGCAAGCTGAGGTAAGGGAAGACGTCTTACAAGTCGCTTCAGAAGTGGCACTCTCTATAGGGCATCGCTGTTTGCAGAGAACAAGTTCCTTAATGAATGTAGCGTCTTGGGACATCAGCGAGTCTTGCCCTCCACAAGGTTTCTGTCGTGGACATGCATCAAATAAACAACCGAAATTTATCACAGCCACGTTCTCTTACAAATACAAATATTTTCCTCATCTTCCCAACAAGGACTGAGCTTAGTGATCTGTTCCGGATTCGTAAAATTTATTGTCATCTTTTCGTTGGCTTTTCCACACTTGTTCTTCCGAATGTCTTGTATCTCGTTGCTGATTTTGGTAATCTACTCTCATTCGCACGTTCTACATGGTCTTTTTATTTCTTTTATGTATTTATATTTTACCGTTTAGGTCATATATTTCCGGCTCTTCTCAATCGATCGTGTTTAGAATATCCATTTACAGACCTCGGAAATGTTATTTCCGCTATATCTACACAGTTTTGGTCTCTCCCTCTCTCATTAACCGTGGCTCAGTTCAATAAAGCCTGCGTACGGACAGACACTACATTCTAGAACCTGAGCTGGATGGCCCTTCGCTTTTGTTTTTAATGTGGTGCCGCGTATCACTTGGAATTTATTCAGTTTAAATAAAAGGCATATCATATGGCAAATATGTTAGAGACTCGATCAATTAGTTGGATACTCGTCATTATTTTGGCTCTTAGGAGGCTTCTGCCTGGGAGATCCATCACCTTTGATTTGCTTACGGAAATATTTTGATTACATTGAGCTGAATAAGGCTAGAACTTACGTAATTTTCTTTCCAGTCCATCTCCAGTTTTATCTACAAGCAGCAAGTCGTGAGCAACTAACAGCATACTGGTAAATTCGCTTTGCCCTAGTTTAATGCCTTGTGTTGGAAGAGTACTTACCGCATACGAGTGATGTTGTCGAAATATATATTAAACAGTTTTGGGGAAAGACTACATCCTTGACTTGTAAATAATACCCTCTACTCTCTTCCTTTTTGCAGAAATATCTGTTTGTTCAAATTCGGGATTTTTATTGTTGATGTAAAATGATTACGCTTTCGCCGGCCGATGTGGCCGAGCGGTTCTAGGTACCTCAGACTGGAACCGCGCGATCGCTACGGTCGCAGGTTCGAATCCTGCCTCGGGCATGGATGTGTGTGATGTCATTAGGTTACTTAGGTTTAAGTAGTTCTAAGTTCTAGGGGACTGATGACCTTAGATGTTAAGTCCCATAGTGCTCAGATCCATTTTTTGATTACGCTTTCCAATTCTTTTGAAAGTCTGCGAACGAAACATGTGTCGGAAGATTATATTCTACCTGCTTGTCCAATATTCTATTTATTCTATATGTAAAATATGCCGTTTCAGTCTTCGATTGCTATTCTTTACTTTCAATTACCGGTTTCGGGCTAGCTGCCCATCTTCAGATCATATGTTGTAGTTACAGAGTAACTTGTCCGTACAGAACACACGGTTCACTGTCATAAGTCATGACAGTGAACCGTATGTTCTCTACGGACAAGTTACTCTGTAATTACAACATATGATCTGAAGATGGGCAGCTAGCCCGAAACCGGTAATTGAAAATAAAGAATAGCGATCGAAGACTGAAACGCCATATTTTATTTAATGAACGATCGCGGAATTCCCATTGAGACAATCATGTCTAGTTTTCATATATTCTATATGTATTACCTGAGCAAACTTTCCTTTCCTAAACCAGATTTCAACAGGAGTTAGGCCTCTGCCATGGATTGCAAACGAGCATAAGTATATTGTGTATACGGTTTTCTACATATTTCTTTATGTTCTTTTTTTGTACTGATTCTATCCCTTTTGTTCCAGACTGATACTGCATTTGTTATTCTACGCTGCTCCACTATTCTGTTTACGAGGCATATATTTATCAAATGCAGAAAATGACATTTTTCTGAAGCGCCGCAATAGTTCCTACTGCTCCAACGGCCTTCCCTTTTCTTTTCGTTTCTTTTTTTTTTTTTAATGCCTCTTCCAATTTCTTTATCGTTATGGGATCTAAACCTTTTGTTTCCATCATCTCTTCTTCATCTGTCACGTTATTAACACTGCACCAAAGATTTTCACATTGTTTCATTCATTCCTGAGTATTTATTATAGCCATCTTTGAAATACTCCGAATCAGGTTTCTCGACAGTTTCTAAGAGCAATCCATGCACATCATTTTCTATAAGTGTGACAAACTTATACTAGTTTTCCATTCGTGATTTTTTTATTATTTCTTTTGTTATGTTTGGTTGATGTCTGCATCTTTTTCTTGATTCTTCAGAGCAACTTTTAGCAAATTTAAGTACGTTTTTCGTCTTTCTCTTAGTGTATTTTTTAGTTCTGTTTCCATACTCTACACTCGTTTTTGTTGTTACGTTCCTACATTTCCCCAATACTTCCATAGCTGTTGTTACAGTGCTTTGTTTGATGTTGTTCCACTTTATATGTATGTTTTCTGCTGTTGGCGTTTCTAACACATATTTAGCCATCATCTCTGTTAAAGATCTCTTTTATTGCAAACCTGCAGTAGTCCTACCTTCAACTTATCATTGTATTTTCACTTTTTCTCCTTTGTACTATTTTTCTTCCACCTTGACCAAAGAATCATTTTGCTAACAAGAAGAACATGATCTGTAGATTTATTACATTCCCCACCAACTCGTGTGTCTTGTACCGTGTCCTTGGTTTCTTCATAGACTGGCACAAACCTTGTTAGTGATCTCGTTCTCTGGCACTCCAACTATATTTGGGTATTTCTTTCATTCGGAAAAATTTATTTGTGGCGTTTAATTTGTTATAGGTACAGAATACTCTAAGTTTTACAGCAGTGTTGTTAACATGTGCTTCTCCACATTTTCTGTCACATTATTCCTTGCTCCTGCCAAGAACTTCTTTGTTAGATTCGTCTTATTTTGCCTGCAGTGTTTGATAGGAGTCCTCTGTGCCTTCCTCTCTTCCTTCCTGTGGTGAATTAGTCCAATCAACGTGAGCGATGCTCTTTCAATGTTGAATCGAGCGCTTACTATTCTCTCATTTACGTATCTGAAGGATGTGATTCCCATTTTCCACTTCTTCTCTATTAGTATTACATTTCCAGCACTTGCTCTGTTTTTGTAGTTCTACGCCACTATATATCAGCATGTATTCAAGGCACAATTTAATGCTTCTAAATTTTTTGTTTCACTATTCACAGCATACTTATGTTTTCAGTTTTTAATTGTTTCTAACAAATACAAATATGCCCTTCAAAATATGAGAGTAAATTAGTAGCACTGATGTATAAGCACACAACCATTACTCCTACACAGTGACCTGGTGTGGTAAGATACTGGACACATTCAGGTGGACCAGCACTGAAATGTCTGTTAGTCATCTAGATTTAGGCTTCCTCGAATTCCCTACAATGCCGAAGTATCTGACAGGCCGTTATATTTAAAAAGAACACATATTTCTTTTCTCATCTTTTATCCAATCTAGTTTACGAGTGCAGCGCTCTCATCATTCCCGATACACTGAAAGGGTTTCGCACGCAAGACGTTACTTGGTTGTTTTGATTAATATAGACAAGTATTTTTACGTATTTTTGATGTTAGATAAAGAAAGAGACTCCGATTCGATAAGGAAACTGTTCAAAAATTACGTGATTTACTTTTCTATGTTATGTGCCAAAAGTGGGCATTCGACTCAGATGTCCAGCAATGGCCGAAATGAGACGAGATAGCGGAAACGTCTGACACAGCGTCACACACTTCTACGCCAAGTGACGTGTGCAGTCCGTGCAAAGTAGCTACGTAGGTATTAATCGTTGTTACTTTGAACCAAATCGAGAGGGGGAAAGCCCTCTGGATGTGTATTCCTTAGGAGGCTTTCGTTCGCGGGACGCTGGGCAGTCAAGTTGGTTTGGTGACACCAGTCCAACGCAGCGTAGCTTGTGCTACTGATTAAATTGCTCTTATTTTCTTTTTGCGTTTACGTAACTCGTCTGATATGATACATTTTTCTCACTGTATCTTTTCGAAGAAAACGATTGTGCAAGTTCTAAACAAGGTTTCCCCCTGAAGCCACGTGTCTTCAGCAAAATAAATAACTAAAATTTCCTTCAATTCAAAATTTGATTAATGTCGCAAATGTAAAGTAACTACTTGTTTCATCTTAGGTTATTAAGTTATATAATCTCTAAGTAAACTGTTCATGATCGTATGCGGATGGCTACTTTCTGTCTTCTCTCTCTCTCTCTTTTCTCCCCGCCACGAATTCCTCTCGTGTGCCTTCCTCTTCATTACAGAGCAGCATTTACTATCTACATAGTCAATTATTTGCTTGATGTAACCCAATCTCTGTCTTACTCCACAGTTTTTAGCCTCTAACCTCCCTCTAGTACTATGGAAGTTATTCCCTGATGTCTTAACAGATGTCCAACCACCCTGCTCTTCTTCTTGTTATTGTTTTAGACATATTCCTTTCCTCGTCGCTTCTGCGGAGCACCCCCTCTTTACCTTACCAATCCGTGTAATTTTCAACATCCCCATGTAGCACTACATCTCAAATGCTTCAATTCTCTTCCGTTTCGGTTTCCCAACATTCAGTTTTCTCTACCATACAATGTTGTGCTCCAAACATACAATAATACAAATTTCTTCCTCAAATGGCTATCTCCGACCTATTTTTTTACTTTGTAGTGTTCTGTCGGCCATGAATGCCCTTTCTGACAGTGCTAGTCCGCTTTTCATGCCCTGCTCCATGGTTTATTTTACTGCCTAGGTGTCAGAATTCCTTAATTCATCTACTTCGTCTCCATCAATCCCGAAGTTACGTTTTAGCCATTCTAAGTTCTACTATTCACTATTTTCGTCTTCCTTCGGTTTACTGTTGTTCTGTACTCATTAGACTGTTCAATAATTTCAAGGGCAGCTGTAACTTTTCTTCAGTTTCGCTGAAAATAGCATTGTCATCAGCGAATCTTAGGTTTAGGTTTAAGTAGTTCTAAGTTCTAGGGGACTGATGGCCTCAGAAGTTAAGTCCCATAGTGCTGAGAGCCATTTGAACACCCCTCTCCTACACCTTTTCACACCGAGAACATTTCTTTTGATGTCCCACTCTTATTGTTCGCTCTTGGTTCTTGTGCATATTGTATATTACCCGTCTTTCCCTATATATTACCCCTAGTTTTCTCAGAATTTCAGCATCTAGCACCATACGACACTGTCGTGCGCTTTCTCCAGGTCCTGTCAACGAGACTCGCTTTTTCCTTATTCTTGCTTCAATTACCAAACTGCAACGTCAGAACTGCGACTCTGCTGCCTTTAATTTTTCTGAGGCCAAACTAATCGTCATCTAACTCATCCTCAATTATCTTTTACATTATTTCGTGTGCTATTCCTGTAACCTAATTGGATGAACGAGATGTTAACTTGATTGTGTGATAATTCTCGCATTCTTCGAAATTGTGCGGACAATGTTTTTCCGAAAATATGATGATATATCGCCAGTCTCATACAGACTATGCACCAACGTGGATAGTCATTATGTGCCCACTTCACCTATCTTAGAAATGTTGTCGATAACTTCTGCCTTATTTGATCTTAAGTCCTCCAAGCATCTTTCAAATTCTGACTAATACGGGACCTCTTATGTCTTTTATATTCACATGATCCATGATCACACAAGTCGTCCGCAAGTCTTCCACCCTCATTCTGCCCTTCAGTGTGCTCTAACCAGAGAACTTAGTGCCCCCGTACCCCATTTCTTTACGTCTCGATTTTCCCTGACTAGTTTTTGAAACTTCAACTTATCCTTCAAGATATGAAAATTGTGTTGTGAGTTTGTATCTGCTCCTGTGTATGCCTCACAATCCTATATCTGATTTCGGAATCTGAATGACCATGATAGATTACATCATCTTAAATCTTCCACTTATCTCCCTGTATAACACAAGTATACCTTCTTCTCTTGTGATTCTTGAATAAAGTATTCGCTATTACCAGCTGAAATTTATTGCAGAACTCAATTAGTCTGTCTCCTCTCTCATTCCTAGTAACTAGCCCATATCCTCCCGTATCGCTTTCTTCTACTTCTTACCTTACAATAGCTTTCCAGTTCCCCACGACTATTAGATTTTCATTTCCATTTTCCAGGACTATCTTGTCACTAGACTGTTCACAGTAACTCACTTTCTCCTACGTCCCGATTTATAAAGAAACCTACTTCCGTTGCATCGTTTTTCTGCTGCTATACTCATCTGACTGGAAGTCCTCGCCTTCTTTCCATTTGACGCCACTAAGGACAACTATACCTAGATTGGGCCTTAGCATTTCTCGTTTCAGATTTTCTTGCTTCCCTACCACATTCAAACTTCTGACATTCCACGGCCCGCTTCGTAGAACTTTATCCTCCATCTATTTCTCTTGCTCCCCTCCCTCTCAGCAGTCCGATCTCTTAGATACGTATGGGGGACTAGACATCTCTTGCCAATGGGGAGATCATCACTACATTTTTTAACTGCCGGCCACATATCCTGTCGATACACATTACGTGTCTTCAACGCGGTGATTTTCATTGCATTCTGCGTCCTCATATCATTGATCATTACTGATCTTCGGTCTTTTAGGGACAGTTTCCCAACCAAAGGCAAGAGAGTGCCCGGACCATCTGTGCGCTCCTCCGCCCTCTTCGACACGACTTCTTATGCTACGAGTCGTCGGCCGCCGGTTGGTAATGATTTTTTAAAGTTTGAGTAGTGGCTGGGTTCAAACACGGGACCGAGGACGGTTTGATTATTACTAAAAGACGATATCCTCAGACCACGTGTCAAGCAGGCTTATGGCTTTAAATATTCCCGATGGATTGTTTTTTTATTCATTTGGAGCTGCTAACACTCAATCGCTTTCGGCTTCACAGTCTGTTTGCTTTTTGATTTTCAAGGCGTTTGTAAGAAAGTATACATTGATAAGCAGATTTCTAATATTCTGTTGAGCAACGTCCATGTTAAGATAAGGCTAATTTCTAATTAATTTAGATTGAATATGTAAGGTAAATAGAAATTAAACAGACAACAACAATCATAAGTTCATGATGATGATGATAATATTTGGTGTGTGTTGCACTCAACGGCGCGGTCATCAGTGACCATAACAATCATAAGTAGCTTACGAAATTAAACAGCAATTTTATCTCGTTTTTATATCCACTGTTACAACCTCCTGTTAATTCACCTCTCCAACAATATTTGTATTCGGGAATATATCACAGATTTTAGGGTGTACTAAATGCAAATAAATCACTTGCTTGCAGAATTATGCAGGTTTGTTTTACAAAAGCAGATCAAAAAGGTACCATTCGGTCGTTGTAAGGTCAAGAATCGCTATGCCAATCAGAAAAAATCACCGTGAGAATTGGGGTAATCATTCTCCCGACGGACCCTGTTGAAGGTACCCCTTTGATAAAACACCGTGTCCTGCTGCGAGTAGAAGTCCATAGCTGCGTGCTGCTAATCCTCGTCCGACAGGAATCGTCGACCCTTCAAGGACATTTTGAAGAGCCCAAAGGCCTGATAGTCGCGTGGGGAGAGGTCAGAACTATAGAGGGGAGGGAGGGATTGGTTTGCTTGAGCGGATGGCACACCAACCCCATGCGTACATGTCGGTGCTAATACACCCGCATGGGAGTCCCACTGCATTGGACATACGCTACAGCAACGCTCTCAAACGGAAACTTTTGATTGCCCTCATATTCTTTGAGGGATATTTTCAACAAAATGGACCTTCAATTATAATGCTTCCATCACAGTACTTCCATCTTGTTACAGCATAATCTTCTTTACTTTGTGCTCATTCATTTCTTGTGAGAATCGAATCATATTGTTACAGGGCAAAACTGGTAAGGAAACGTGAGATAATATTTTAAAATTCGAACAGCCTGCATTACTTAATCACACGGAAGTGTCACCAGATGCCAGCCGGAAAGCGTATACATTTCAACACTGTTACTGAGTCAGGAAGAGAGGCACCTCGACACTCTTAAGGGAGACGGCGAGCGACTCAGCAGCAAATAGTACAGTGCAGACCTAACCGCCTTCGTTAATTGTGTAACATTACATTAGAGTCACTCGGTGCTTGGAAATAACGTCTAGCAAGCACTGAAGAACCTGTAACGATTTCGTTAAGCAAATGTAGCGAAACCGAAGACTACAGGCGACACGGGAGGAGCAGAATCAATGCGGGCATTATGAATTATGTTTGAAAGCATAGCAGCGCTTTGGCGACATAAATACTCCACCACCACTATCGTTTGGCACTAGACAAGTAGAATCTATGGCGTTCATATCGTTGGCACTCAATTCTCTGATTATGGTATGGTAAAAGCTTGTGTGTGAGATTGTCCTAGTGGTGGTCTTGCACTTGTTGCCCTTCGAGACGACCAGTGATGCGAAGAGATGACTGACAGAGTCCAACACCCAGTACTGACATCAGCACACCAGTCAGCGCTGATGGGTCGTCCGAGAACCTCCCAGCACGATCCCCATCCTGGGCAGAAGCTGTCATAAACACAGGGTCGCACTGGTCTGAAGGCCTCCCGCACTAGCATTCCAGGTTCAGCATTCAGCACGACTACACGGCATCTGATATCGTGGTCCACCTAAAGGGCAATGCGGGCAGTGATCTGAGATGGCTGAGTACTCCCCGAAACGGCGTGAAAATTAAAACACACGGGTCGTGATCAACGCTATGTCTGAGCCACGCTACCGACGGGGCCTGCCTACGTCGCCAGTGGTAGGCAAAACCACGGCATTAGACTGTCACTGACTTTCACTTGGCGCTGACCCGGAATCCTTGGCAGCCGTGAGTCCATTATTGGATTCAGCGGGTTCTTCTCCGGATTATGTAACCGCCAGTCGAAGCAACGACTTGCATTTTCATTATGAAATGCAATAAGTTTAAATATTGTTTCATAGCATCTAAAGACGCAGCACATACCCTATGTCTGCATCCTGACGATTTGTAAGGGTTTGCAACCCGGCAGAGGACGACCACTACAATATTGTGATACAATTTGGGCTGCACATGGATCCTCTAGCCCACTCCATTAATTGATGTGGGAAGACATTTATCTCTTATGTATATAACTTCCTAAAAAGGAGTTAGCAAGGAAGAGTTGTGCATCAGAACTGAATTACTGTACATATTTAATTGAGCTCTTTTGTGGTACATTATACGTAGATATGACATCTGACTCTCACCAGCAAAAGCTTCGTCTACAGATGGTACAATAGCATATCTATGAGAAGTGTTCGACGTGCGTTGTAGTCTGAAAGGCGTAGCGCTAGAGATAATGAGAAAGATTATCTCATGGTACTAACTGCATTAATATAGAAATTTAGATTGTATCAGTTTGGTGATGTAGTTTGGGAATTAACAAAATGGTTCAAATGGCTCTGAGCACTATGGGACTTAACATCTGTGGTCATCAGTCCCCTAGAACTTAGAACTACTTAAACCTAAGGACATCACACACATCCATGCCCGAGGTAGGATTCGAACCTGCGACCGCAGCAGTCGCGCGGTTCCGGACTGGGAATTAACAGGACAGACTGGAAAAGAAACGAATAAATCAAGCAACAAGGTAGAGTGGAAGGCAAAATTACGACCATAATGCAAACGATATGCAGTTGTGGGGGACTAGCAGCTATGCGAAAATATGTCATATGCTACAAGAAAGTTCTATTTTAATCCCATAAGGTTGTGAAATACCAAGAAACTTAAGATGCGTGAACCATATTAGTAAAATGTGGAAGACCCGAACTGACACATATAGCATGAGGCCGTATTGCACGAAGAAGCCAGAGAAGGCTTTTTTCGAGCACTGGTTGGTAGTTAGCTGAGGATGAGGATGATTTACTGTGTTTACAAATGTTTCGGAATCTTGCTACTATAATTAACGCAATTATAACTAATAAGTTTTGTATTTAGCATTTCTGCATTTAAAATATTGTGTGGAAAAAACCTTCACGTTCAAATGTCTGCGAATTCCCCAGGGACCAAACTGCTGATGCCATAGGTCCCTAGACTTACACACTACTTAAACTAACTTATGCTAAGAACAACACACACACCCATGCCCGATGGAGGACTCGAACCTCCGGCGGGAGGGGCAGCGCAATCCGTGACATGGCGCCTCTAATCACGCGGCCACTCCGTGCGACGTCCTTCACGTCATGTAGCCTTAGTTTACAAACAAAACAGCTAGCTTCTAGTAAGTAGGTAATTTATTAATACTGAAACTGTCGTATCCTGCCAAGTCGTTACGTTCCAGTGATCGTTACTCTTCGTTAAAGAATTCATAACTACGTTCACTGCGCTAAGTCACGATCAGACTGGGTGATTATTCAATGTAAAGTTATAGAATTATTCAGTACGCTTTGTGTGGCAGTTTGCTTGCTACCACGGAAACGAGCATAAGCTTACAGTGCTTATCGATCCGCCTTAGTTGCTAAAAGGATTAGTTTTTCACTGCTGAGATCTCTGTGTTTTCTCGCCTAGCTCCACCGAAATTCAATGCCAAACAACCTTCTTTAACCTTGAGTTGGCCTTCATTTCTGTAAGGCAGAGACGAGGGTGGAACAATAAACTTTTTTGTTTACTCGTGGATGTTGTGTTAGTCCTTACTCATGAGATCAATGTTTGCCATGACAGTCGTAGTTTTTCAGCTATGATATGCTGTTTTCCTTGAAATTTAGCGGTAATCACTCACACAGATATTTGACGCGTGTCTGAGAAAGTGTGCAAGGTGCTAATGTGTAAAAAAATAGTACGCATAATTACAGACCGGTATCGCTAACGTCAATCTGTTGCGGGAGCCCGAGGCTCGAATTTTATGACGTACCTAGAACAAACTGAGCTCCTTAAAGCATCTTCACTGTTTCAGAAAAAGTCACTCGCGTGAAACTCCGGTCTTAGAGCAGAAACCGAATTTAACTGTCAGTGGGTTTCAACAACTAAGAAAAGTGCGTGAATATTACTACATGCGTCAGTACTTCGTCAGAATCCATTTTTGATGGCTCTGTTGTTTTGCACTCTGGACGACGGATAGGTTGTTTTCAGGTAAAGAATACAGGTGTTAAAGGACACCGTGTCGGTGCAAATGTAACTGAAAACTAGAGAATTAGATTATTAAGAGAAGAAAATGTTAAGTTTACTGTTAAGTGGAATATGTCTGAAGATTCTTTCCGTTACCTGTTCATGTTAATGATACAAGATCAGTTAAAAGTACAACGTCGATAATTGGTCGACTAATGACGAGTGGGGTGTTATTGGCTCACAGTATAATTTACATCTTACTCCAGGTAAATTTCAGTTGTAGAAACCATACAGATTTGGTGAAATCGCTTGCTAATTTGTTGAATTGTTTGATATTCGACACACTAAACACATTTACACGTGATGATCTCTGTGAGTAAAGCCAACATAGGCGTTTAGTTCGTTGCTTTGAGTTGATGCCAATACTTATGTGCATTGAAATGATGTACACATTTTCCGCTATGACGTTATAAACTATAGTCGGTAAGGGACAAGAGACTACAACGTAATTAAATTCTACTGTGAATTGTGAACAAATTATTTCATCACGTGGATAGAGGTTCATGGTGTGGGTTCCTGTAGTCATGTTCTAGTTCGTGAACCACGGGCATCGAATGAGTGGACAAGTATGTGGTCCCGACAGCCGGGATACCAGTTACTTTGGAATAAGGCTGGGCATCTTGGACAGATTCTTAATCGTGGTCACCTTTGTACTCATACGGCAAAGACTACCAAATCCACCGGTTAGTCCCTCAACCGTTAGGGGTAAAACTCAATGGGACTCGGGGCAAGTAAGGCTAGCAACCTGCTTCCCCGGTGCTTTAAATATGATGCTGGCAACAATCAGAGCAAAATGCCTCGGACCTTTGGAGGTGACGGAGTCCCACCTCTAACTGACAAACCAAGGACTCGTAAGATACGACTTGGCAAACAAAAGGTAATGAGATGGGGAGCTATTAATATCAATGGGGGCTACTCTGGGAAGAAGGTAGAGCTGGAAGAGGCTGCAAGAAAGATGGGGCTGGACGTTTTAGCTGTTAGTGACATTCGGGTAAGGGGTGAGAAAGAAGAGGAAGTGGGAGAATACAAGGTCTATCTGTCAGGAGTCAAAGCAGGAATAGCACAATGGGGTGTAGGGCTTTACATCAGGAAAGAAATGGAACCCAGCGTAGTTGCAGTAAGGTATGTAAACGAACGACTGATGTGGATAGATTTGACAGTGTCTAGAATGAAAATTAGGATTGTGTCAGTATATTCGCATTGTGAAGGGACAGATCGAGATGGGATGGATAGTTTTCATGAAGCACTCAGTGATGTAGTTGTTAGAGTAAAGGACAAGGACAGTGTTCTGCTCATGGGTGATTTTAATGCCAGGATTGGAAATCGAACTGAAAGGTATGAAAATGTTATGGGTAAATTTGGAGAGGATATGAAGGCCAACAGGAACGGGAAACAACTCTTGGATTTATGTGCCAGTATGGGCTTAGTAATCGCAAACTCCTTTTTTAAACATAAGAACATTCACCGGTATACTTGAGAAGGCAGGGGAACCAGATCTGTCATTGACTATATAATAACAGATCAGGAATTCAGGAAGGCTGTGAGGGACACACGTGTATTCAGGGGATTCTTTGATGACACTGATCATTATTTAATCTGCAGTGAAATTGGGATTGTGAGGCCGAAAGTGCAGGAGGTCAGGTCCATATGTAGGAGGATAAGAGTGGAATAACTTCAGGTTAAGGAGATCAGGCTCAAGTACATACCAGCGATCTCAGAAAGGTACCAGTTAGTTGAATGTAGTCAATTACAGTCATTGGAAAAGGAATGGACAAGGTGCAGGGACACAGTACTAGAAGTGGCTAAAGAATGTCTTGGAACAGTAGTGTGTAAAAGTAGGATGAAGCATACAGCTTGGTGGAATGACACAGTCAAGGCAGCCTGTAAAAGAAAAAAGAAGGCGTATAAAAATGGCTACATACTAGAACTCAGGTAGACAGAGAAATTTATGTTGAAGAAAGAAACAAAGCAAACAGATAATTGCAGCATCCAAGAAGAAATCTTGGGAAGACTTTGGAAACAGTTTGGAGACTATGGGTCAAGCTGCTGGAAAACCATTCTGAAGTGAAATTAGCAGTCTTCGAAAGGAAGGTAAGAAGGAAATAACAAGTATTTTCGACAGGTCATGAAAACTGCTGGTGAATCCTGTGGATGCCTTGGGCAGATGGAGGCAATATTTTGAAGAGTTATTCAATGTAGGTGAAAATACGATCAGCAATGTTTCAGATTTCGAGGTAGAATGGGATAGGAATGATGATGGAAATAGGATCACATTTGAGGAAGTGGAGAAAATGGTCAATAGATTGCAGTGCAATAAAGCAGGTGGGGTGGATGAAATTAAGTCGGAACTCATCAAATACAGTGGAAAGTCAGGTCTTAAATGGCTACACAGGATAATTGAAATGGCCTGGGAGTCGGGACAGGTTCCATCAGACTGGACAAAAGCAGTAATCACACCAATCTTTAAACATGGAAACAGAAAAGATTGTAACAACTACAGAGGTATCTCTTTAATCAGCGTTGTGGGCAAAATCTTTTCAGGTATTGTTGAAACGAAAGTGCGAGTATTAGTTGAGGACCAATTGGATGAAAATCAGTGTGGGTTTAGGCCTCTTAGAGGTTGTCAGGACCAGATCTTTAGCTTACGGCAAATAATGGAGAAGTGTTATGAGTGAAACACGGAATTGCATCTATGCTTTATAGATCTAGAAAAGGCATATGACCGGGTTCCTAGGAGGAAGTTATTGTCTGTTCTACGAGATTATGGAATAGGAGGGAAACTTTTGCAAGCAATTAAAGGTCTTTACATGGACAGTCAGGCAGCAGATACAGCTGACAGTAAATTGAGTTCATGGTTCAGAGTAGTTTCAGGGGTAAGACAAGGCTGCAACCTGTCTCCACTGTTGTTCATATTATTTATGGATCATATGTTGAAAACAATAGACTGGCTGTGTGAGATCAAGATATGTGAACACAAAATAAGCAGTCTTGCATATGCGGATGACTTAGTTGTGGTGGCAGATTCGATTGAAAGTTTGCAAAGTAATATTTCAGAGCTAGATCAGAAATGTAAGGACTATCGTATGACGATTATCATCTCCAAAACGAAAGTAATGTCAGTGGGAAAGAAATATAAACGGATTGAGTGCAAATTAGGAGGAACAAAGTTGGAACAGGTGGACGGTTTCAAGTACTTAGGATGCATATTTTCACAGGATGGCAACATAGTGAAAGAACTGGAAGTGAGGTGTAGCAAAGGTAATGCAGTGAGCGCTCAATTACGATCTACTCTCTTCTGCAAGAAGGAAGTCAGTACCAAGCCTAAGTTATCTGTGCACCGTTCAATCTTTCAACCAACTTTGTTGTATGGGAGCGAAAGCTGGGTGGATTCAGGTTACCTTATCAACAAGGTTGAGGTTACGGTTATGAAAGTAGCTAGGATGATTGCAGATACTAGTGGATGGGAACAATGGCAGGAGGGCGTCCACAATGAGGAAATCAAAGAAAAACTGGGAATGAACTCTATAGATGTAGCAGTCAGGACGAACAGGCTTAGATGGTAGGGTCATGTTACACGCATGGGAGAAGCAAGGTTACCCAAGAGACTCATGGGTTCAGCAGTAGACGGTAGGAGGAGTCGGGGCAGACCAAGGAGAAGGTACCTGGATTCGGTTAAGAATGATTTTGAAGTAATAGGTTTAACATCAGAAGATGCACCAATGTTAGCACTGAATAGGGGATCATGGAGGAATTTTATAAGGGGGCTATGCTCCAGACTGAACGTTGAAAGGTATAATCAGTCTTAAATGATGATGATGATGGTGATGATGATGATGATGATGATGGTGATGATGGTGGATAGAGCTACTGCGCGTTACACAGGATGTCTTCTGCATCGGTGAAGACATTCCGGTACAAGAAAAGCCTATACAGTAATTAATACTTAAATAATCAACAAAGTCAAATTAAAGCATTCACTATATAACGTTTTAATGCCATAAATGGCCTTTACACAAATACTGAAAACAAACTATATGTGAACCAACATGCTGCGGTAGTAATCTAAATTTTAAGACGAAAAATATACCATAACACCTGGCACTCACTATGGGAAGCTATTGAAAATTGCAATCTACTTGTCAATGCCTGACTTTGGGGAACAGATATTTGGCTTGTAAATTATGATGCAGTAAGCAGCGTTTCTAAAAAGTAACATCTCGAATAAATGATGGTGCATGTCTATTGGTGGCGATGACCTCTCAGCTACGTTGGCTGACGTAGAAAGTAAGCATTTGCGACATCTGCTTCTTTTGTTTGTAAATACACACATAATAACTTATATGTGTTTCTTGTAATTAATGGTTCCATCCAATAACTTGAATCAGTGATTGCTAAAAATGAACGTCTAACCTTGCAAACCACGTTTTAGAAATGAAACACAAAGTCATATGACAGTATACAGTCATTTCTCAGACGGATTTGCCGCACTTATACTGACTACCATGTTTGTGCGAGAAGTGCTTAAAACATGTTATAGCTGCCCAAGAATGTCACACTGCCAACAAGCTGGACGAAACTGGCGAAGAACTCGGTTATTCCTCTGTACTCGTTTGAAGGGACTCAGGAAAATAAATGACAACGAGGCAGCCTTCTTAGAGCTAAGAATTTTCCTCCTCCAAAAAATGAGACCGTGGTGCTAACGGCTTCGCCATTTGTCCAGTGTGAAAAAATCAGTCGATGATGTTTGAATCTCTCGTTGCTTCTTTGTCATTACCGAAAATCTTGTATCACTCGTCTTAGCCTAAAGCAGAGGTATTACTTCGTGATGCCACTGAGGCATTAGAAGGCCAATTCAGGTAAACATAACATCTATTCCTAAAGTGACAGGCTACCGAAATCATGATATAAGAATATATTAATTTTCACTCTACAGAAGAGTGACGCTGAAGGTCCCACGTTGTTGTCTCGGACTGACCCATCTTTATAATCTAATACGAGTGTATTAGTGTCCGTTTGATGCACAGCCTTTGTTACTGCTCACATGCAACATTAGCGGCAGATACTGGGGGGTTGTTTAAAGTGGAAGTGTGGTAGTCTGATCAGTCTAATTAACGAATCACTTGCGACTGTGCACTGACGTTACTCGAGGCAGTTGCCAGCAGAGTAAATATTTACGACTGGCAACGCTTCACAGGGAAGGGTAGCCAGCAACTGAATCGAAACAGCTGACGCAAACTGCGAGAACTGTTGATTTTAGGATCGGGCTGACTAGCAACGCATAATACGTTGAAAGTCGCAATTAGTAGCTTGAAATTCTCAGTTACACAGGGATGTGGTACGGCTACAGTCGTAAAAGGCCTCCAAGTCTCTGAGATGTTCCTCTGCTGCTGGCAGGATTCTATGTTTTTTACGAAATTAGTTCGTTCTAGTGAAGACGCGGACGAATTTTTAGTCCGCATCATCACTGAAACGTTAATACTACTTGTTTCTGGGTGCTGCGAACTAAGTCAAATTCTAGTACAAATGTCAGTTGGCTTAATATTAAATATACGTTTTTTTCTGAAAGTCTACAAAAATGCTAAAGATGAGACTTGTAGCCGGCCACATAGTCACACAAAATTGTTTTAATCACAGCATACACGACCACATGTATTTTGTACGGCATTAACTGTTCGCAGACCGAGAGCAAAAATTTGAAGTATCCCGATAAGGCACAATAATATTCAGATGATTTGTGTTTAACGCCCCGTCGATAAAAAGGTCGTCTGGTAGCTCCTGGTCTAGTCGCCAGAGTTGCTGCCTCTGGATCACGGGTTCCCCGGTTCAGTTTCCGACCGGGTCGCGGATTTTCTCCGCTCGGGAATTGCGTCTTTGTGTTGCCCTCATCATATCAAAGTCACTCTGGGAAGTGGGCACGACTGGACAGTGAAAAAGGTTGGGACTTTATACGAGCGCTGATAACCGCGCATTTGAGAGCCCCACAACCCGCAAACCAAATATCATCCAAATATCATCATCCCCGTCAACGATGAGGTCATTAGAGACAGAGCATAAACACCGATCAGGAAGGAGTGAGGAAAGACATCGGCCGTGCCCCTTCAAGGTATCCATCCCAGTATGTGCCTGAAGCGATTTGGGAAATCATGGAAAACCTAAATCAATATGGTTGGACGCGGGTTTGAACCGTCGTCCCCCAGAATGCGAGTCCAGTGTGCTAAACACTGTTCTACGTCACTCGGTGATAATATGCAGATAATCATTAGTAAAAGCTAATGTGACAAAACTGGATTCTAAAAACAATTTTTTAATTATTTTAGCTGATTTGCTACACATCAAACTCTCTTGTTCGTGTCTGATATCATATGACTGGAGAACGATAAATACTCGTAAGTGTTAAACCTTATCAGAATTAAGGGCCCGACATCGACACTACAAAAGTTTGTTTACTGCGAGACTGTTGACGATATCAATGCGCCGACAGTGTCTCACGGGAAATATTCTTAGAAAGTATTTCCAAGTATTTCAGCATAAAACTGTTCTTAAAACAGTAAATATGAAACAGAGTGGCCGAAATTATCATACATATCGACATACATTCCGTGACCAAAAACTGCCGATAAATTTTCCTTTTTAACATGTCGCGCCGTCCATTAATGTGCTTACGAAGCCAGATCCTCCTCATATTCTCCTAAATCGTCATTTAAGTGTTTGCAGTCAACAAAAACATTAACTAACCAAACTAAACTAAATCTACAGCTCCTGTCCAAATAATAATTCATTATTGTTTGAAATTGTTATTCTGCTTCTTTCAATGACGCACTAGGACATTAATTCTTGTTTGAGTAGCTTCTTCCATGAACATGTCGATCCAGTGTCTCCCAGAGGTCATCAGTTGGATTTAGATTCGGACCCTTCCTTGGCCACTACACAAGTTTGGTTGTCTTATCTCACAAGAATTATCTTTTTTACATGGCCGGAGATGTGTTTTAAATTATTGTCCAGCTATAATAGTCAGTTCTTTTCTAAAAAGTCATTACACTGGAAATAATCCATTGTGCGTTTTATTTGGAGTATATGACCAAATACATGTGTAGACAAACATATGGTGTTTCTGGCACGACCGTGCTCTGGTAACTTTTGTTGTCTCTTTGGTTTCTCGGCAAACGCATATACTCCACACTATCAGAAGAAAATACATGATATTTAACAGTCTACAAAATCTTAAAACCGTAGCATTCCAAGTTTGATGTTTCTTTGCAAATTTTATCCTGGCATTCCTAACTTGTTAAAAAATTGTGGGTGGTTTACTTGACGGTCGTTTATCATCTAAATCAATTACTAGTAGGCGACGTATTACGATGGAGACTTAGAGGATCGGTCTTGATGCTGCTCCAGATCATCTCCAATTTGCCAAGCCGATTTTCTTGGATCAGCAGCCGACTGCTAAAAAATTCATTCTGTGATACCTCGTTGTTATTTTCGTGGACGACCTGACTTTCTCCTTCTGGCTATTGTTCCTTCCTATTTTTGCCATCAGCCCCACACAATTATTAGTTTTCTGATACGTCACAGCCACTAGCAACACTAGATTGCGGCTTTCCCTTCTCCAAAGCATGCAAAACAGCTTGTCTCACCTTAACTAAGTATTCTTTCCGTTTTGGAATGCTTCTTGTTTTCTTTATATATAAACAATGATTGTCTGACTGCCTAAGGGACAATAGTTGATAAGTATCGTACCACCAAACCAAATTACGAAATACTTTTGAGTTAAAGGAATAGTATATACTTACGTTATAATAAGACATAAGCACACACCCGCACACACACGCACACACACACACACACACACACACACACACACACACACACTCATAGTTTGATGCTTGTTTCTTAATTTCACAATCTTTCTTCACTCAGAACCTGTTTCCTTTGGATAGGAAGCAGGAAAAGTTATTTGTTGACACGTGTGTGACGTGCAATGGATTGAAGAATCACCTCGTGCGCTTTTGCTGATTTGTGAGTGGGCGCATAACCTTCATTGCAGAACATTTTCCTGTGCACTAAGTTTACGCGTTTTTTCTTCAATTTACCTTGCATACATTGTTAGCTGTTTGATGGCTTCAATCCATTGGACCTTAGACCTTTCTCGCTGGGGACTTTCTCCTTTTTTTGTAAACTCATTAAGTGTACGATAACTTTGCGAAACTTAAAAGGTGTCCGTTGAAGGTTAAAAGTCTACTCTTCTGTTACTAACCTTGATTTTCTCTTATACCTGATTTATTATTTTTCGGAATGCACCTGGAGCCATATGCCATGGACTCTGGGAAGCTACTGTGCTTCTTGTTAAAAGTACGCAGTGCCTGTCTCTCTCCCAAATCCACCGTGTGCAATGTCTTGTGAAGCAGTTAAAAGAAATTATGCGAAAAGCGCATCGAAATCTGATAGTGAGACTTCAACACGACGGTCCAGAAATCGGTTACACTAAACACCTGGGATTCATTCCCCAAGCAAGGATCCTTCTGTTAATTATGACAGAGGATAATTGCGAATTGTATGTGTGTGTGTGTGTGTGTGTGTGTGTGTGTGTGTGTGTGTATGAGGGGGGGACTAAAAGCGGACTGTATTAGCTGGTAAGCTTTTCCGTTTCGATTTACTCACCGTTGACTAAAATCTGATCAAACATATTGATATGGCTCCTCAAGGGCGTGACATTTTCTAATAAATATTCTTGTCATTATTTTATGGCAGGGAATATTTATGCAGAGACAATAAGACCTGGATGTTCTTCGGAATGCCATAAGCAATGACACTCGTAAGAACCAAACATCTGAATCCAGCTGCCTGAGTCTCCCTCATTCGCTATCTGATCTTAATAGTGAGACGATGATGAAGTGCCAGCAGCATCAGTAGGGTCCAGCCGAGTCTTCCAGGTGCGAGACAAGTAGTATGAGTATAATGTTCAGTTAGAAGGCTACGTTCACGCTTGAGGTACTCAGGGGATTGTGTTACTGTTTATCAAGCAGGCAGTCTGGACTCACTCACTGGCTCGTTATGGGACCCCGCTTTTCGTGTGCTTCGTTACATAAGAACGGGAAAGACGCCTTGATTCCCACATTTTCCTTTCCGGTAAGATTCTTGGACGAAAGGATTGTTTGATACAATGTAATTTACTGTATGTAAAATAAAGTTACGAAATAATTATAAAAAAGGGGCACTTAAGGTGATCGATTGCGCAATGCGTGAAAACCAGATACGAGTCCTGGTCCGGAACAAATTTTCACTTGTTGCCATTGAATCATTTCAGTGCCTAGTTGAGGCTTGTGTCAGATTTTATTTCATTTCACTACGCTCGGCTGCGGAATTAAGAATTGTTGCTGTTACTTCAGACTTGTCGGAAAGGCAAAGACGGACCTGTGACGAAACTAACAACGATAGTCTACTACTTCTTGTGGTGTTGATACTAAAACCCACACGGGAATCACGAGATTTGTGTGTCTGAATAAATGAATTAACAAGCTATGAGAAAAAATAAATAGGTATGCGACATGTGGAAATTTGAGTTGGTCCGGGAAACGTGGTCAGATACCGCAAGTGGTAAGTCAATCGATTCCGATGAGTGGTAAATCTGATTTCGAGACCTAGTTTGGCAAAAATTTTCATATGTTGGTACAGGCAGTACATTTATACCGATTACACTTAACATGAATTTCTGGTATAAATTTCAGTATTTCAGTCTCATCATTAAATACAAATATATATAAGGTGAAGAAGTGCTTATGAAGAAAATGTCAAGGATATTCCATGACTTCCGGTTTTCTTGATTCTCAAACATGCATTGGAATTGTGAGATGTGTGAGCATGTGTAAATGAATTACTAATCTATGGGAAGAAATAGATAGGTGTGTGACAAATGGAAGTGTGGGTTGGTCTGAGGAGTGTGTTGGGATAGCCTAAGTGGTAAGAGGACCGCTCGACAAGATTTTCATATCTCGCTTTAGGTATTACATTTGTACCTACTGCAGCTCAACTGAATTCCAGGAATAAAGTTCTATATTTGAAACAGTACTTCATCGTCAGATTTAAATAGATATAAATTTAAGACAAGCCTTGATGAAAATACAGTGATACTCTATGACTTCTAGTTGCCTGGATACTAAAAAATTGCATTGGAATCACGATATGTGTGATTGTGTGAAAATGAATTGACAATCATCGAGAAGACGTAGATAGGTGTGTGACTTGTGGAAGTGTGACTTACTCTCGTGAGAGTGCTCAGACAGCCTTAAGTGGTCAGGCGACCACTCATGATAAGCAATAGATCAGGTTTCGAGTCGCAGTCCGACACAAATATTTATTTACATCATTACATTATACAGCTGGAGAGTGTTCACATTCGCAAATGTAAATACATTTCATATATATACGTATTTAATGTAAATAAATTGTACATACCTGTATATCTCTACACTTTAATTACTTTAAGAAATTACATGAATGCGTGGTGTCTGTTCTTTCGGACATGTCCTAAAGATCAGAAACCATGCATGAGGATCAGTCAAATGAAAACCGTAAATTTGTAATAACCAATCAAAATTTCGAGTCGTTATACTATAAGTTGGTAAGCGTGCTACAAACAGCGTGCAGAATGGCCTGTAGGTGGCAGCATAATGCAGATGCACACATACCGTCACAGTATCAGTATAAATATGACCGCCCACTTGTGACTTGCACCAGAGAAGGATAGCGTTCTTTATTCGGTTTTTGTGTAGTGAGTGTGTGAAACCTATTGAGATTCATCGACGAATGAAGGTTCAGTACGGTGATGCATGTTTGTCACAGCAGCAAGTCTACGAATGGAGTAGGAAATTTGTAAATGGTGTGACTTCAGTGGAAGATGCTACTCGTCCAGGTCAGGCACAACGAGTTGTGACTGCACAGAATATTGCAGCAGTTGAAGCCATAGTGAAGAAAAACCACCGAGTGATACTGAATGACATTGCAGAGCGTTTACAGATTAGTCATGGGTCAGCACACCACATTGTGCATGATGTGCTCCAGTTTCACAAAGTGTCTGCAAGATGGGTGCTACGGCAGCTGATTCCTGAAACGAGAGAACGACGTGTTGATGCTTGTGAAGAACTTCTTCGGCGCTTTGAATGAGAAGGTGATGGCTTCCTTGCAAGAATCGTTACTGGGGACGAAACCTGGTTTCACTTCCACCAACCACTTCCTCATCCACCATACTCACCAGACCTTGCCCCAAGTGATTTCCATATGTTTGGACCACTGAAAGACGCAATGGGAGGAAAGAAGTTCCGTTCTGATGAAGAGGTGCGCCATGTGGTGCATGAGTGGTTACCGGACTACCAAAAGAATTTTTTTTCTTAAGGAATTTATGCACTTTGTAAGAGCTGGAGGGCTTGCATTGATCGTGTGGGAGATTATGTTGAAAAGTGATACAGCTTTGTACCACTTCTGCACAATAAATAATATTTAAACAATTAGAAGTTGAATATTAGCGATGTGTTTACTGCTGCTTCTGAGTGGCATAATACAATTAGTTTACATTGCACTATTTTCACATAAGGCAATTGGCCTTTTCCCCAAATATACCAGTTTTATGGCGTATCTGCCTGTTTGCCAATTTTATGGCCCATCCTGCCGATCAGTTAATTTAATTTGCTAATTTTACGAGGTACTCTACTATTTTAAATATTAATTATAATCTTCTAAGTGCAGAGCATAGACCTATAATGGAGAGCAGACTGCTCGTCAGCAACGGGGCCTTATGCAATAACCGGAGAGCATGATGTCGTTGTCGTACGACTGGCTAAGACGAAAATTGATGAGAGGAAGGAGTGTGGCAGCGGCGGGGAGGGACGGGGGGGGGGGGGGAGCACAGGAGGCGGGAGGGCAGGTGTAGATGGGACGACCTTCAAGATAACAACTGCTTCAGTCAAAACCATACACGGGAAGTATAACCTGATATTCAGCTACAAAGTTTGCCAGTGCCCGCAGAGCCACCCTACTACGGGCTACTGGGCGAGAAGTAGTATAACATCAAGACTGGGTGACTAAGAAATGAGAAATACGGGAGGGGGGGGGGGAGAGAATCGAAATTTCAATGGCTATTGTAGACACAATGGAACAAAATGTTACTTTGATATCATATGAATAGTACACGATGGCCGAAACGGAAATGGCAGCTGGATGGAGATGAAGCGATGGAAAATTGGAAGCAATAAACGGCTACAGTAGTATTAAATTCGCATGTATGTTCCTCTTAGAAAGGAAAATCTCCCCAACGCACCCCCTCCCCTCCTCCCCCCCCCCCAATAGGTTAGTGGTAATATGGCCCAGTGGATAATCCATCAAAAGCTGAACACATGAGGCGTGTAAAAAGGAAGAAGGTATACTGAACTGTTGGAATAGTATCAAAATAGAAATAACAAACGGTCCAAGCTCAAGATGTGTAACACCGATCGCTCTTGAGCAGCGACGCCGTCGTGGTTATGTGATCACAGTGCTGCACTGCGAATGGGCAATCCGTATTCAAATCTCCGTTACGCCACTTTTTTCACTAGTTTAATAACAGGAAAGCTGTACGTCCAGTCATTGACGGCGGGTCTGTTCGCTATATTCAGGTATGTGTCTGTGTCGTGGTGTCCCGCAGTTTCCAACAGTGAGGTATAAGGAAGGGACTTCCAGAAGAATTTATCTCCTATTTGTTGGACACAAGTACGACATATTATGACTAATGGGTTCCGTTTTGGAAGTATTTACTCTTAAATTTCTTTGTTGTGACATAGTTCACACCCGTTGATTTGTTATTTTCACTTCCGTGAGAGCTCTATGGGGCATCTCGCTTGCTCTCACTATTCATCACATATACTTGCGACTGTAAAATATTCTTGCCACATGACTCACATTCTGTTACCAGTGTACAGTATGACAGTTGCCAGGATCACAGAAGGGGAACAGACACATCGATAAACGTACGAAAATTTCACAGTTTTGTGAAAAGAAAACTATGTGACTACACGACAGATTTGAACAAGGATTACCCCCTCTATACGCCAACACCAAGACCACACAACCACGACGCCGCGGTCCTTGCAACTTGCTCGATGTAGCACATCTTGAGCTTGGAGCGTTCACAGCTTGATGTGTGTTCAGTTTTTGACGGATTACTCACTGGTCCGTTTGACGACTAAATATGAAGGGGGTGCGATCGGGAGTCTCTCTTGTAAGAGTCGTCAGGCGCATATTCCCTTTTAATCCGGCAGGAATTTGTAATATCGTTAATGCAGTGTGTAGCTGAAGTCAGGTCTAACATATACAGCTCATCACTTCTTTCATGCGACACCCAGTGTGTCGACGATAAGCATCGTTTATTTCTTATTTTAAATGTAACGATTGCAAAAGTGGTATTAATAGAGCGGTCCCATATAAAACTAGTTAGATATTCCTGTTGTCGGTATATACGAGGGTGAGTCAAATGGAAACCTTAAATATTTTTTAAAATATTATTTATTGTGCAGAAATGGTACGAAGCTATATCACTTTTCAACATTATCTCTCCCACGCTCAATGCAAGTCCTCCAGCGCTTAGGCCTACAAAATGCATAAATTCCTTTCGAAAAAATTCTTTTGGTAGTCAGCGCAACCACTCATGCACCGCGTGGCGTACATCTTCATCAGAACGGAACTTCTTTCCTCCCACTGCGTATTTGGGTGGTCCAAACATATGGAAATCACTTGGGGCAAGGTCAGGTGAGTATGGAGGATGACTAAGACACTCAAAATGCAGGTCTGCCATTGTTGCAACTGTTGTACGGGCAGGTTGGGGCCTTGCATTGTCATGTTGCAAAAGGACACCTGCTGACAGCAATCCACGTCGCTTTGATTTGATTCCAGGCCGCAGATGATTTTTAGGAGATCTGTGTATGATCCACTAGTGACAGTGGTTCTTCTGGGCATGTAATGCTCCAAAATGACGCTTTTTACGTTCCAAAAGAGAGACAGCATAACCTTCCCTGCTGATGGTTCTGTTCGAAACTTCTTTGGTTTTAGTGATGAGGAATGGCGCCATTCCTTGCTCGCTCTCTTCGTTTCCGGTTGGTGGAAGTGAACCCAGGTTTCATCCCCAGTAACGATTCTTGCAAGGAAGCCATCATCTTCTCGTTCAAAGCGCCGAAGAAGTTCTTCACAAGCATCAAAACGTCGTTCTCTCATTTCAGGAGTCAGCTGCCGTGGCACCCATCTTGCAGACACATTGTGAAACTGGAGCACATTATTCACGATGTGGTGTGCTGACCCATGACTAAACTGTAAACATGCTGCAATGCCATTCAGTGTCACTCGGCGGTTTTCCTTCGCTATGGCTTCAACTGCTGCAATGTTGTGTGGAGTCGCAACTCGTTGTGCCTGACCTGGACGAGGAGCACCTTGCACTGAAGTCACACCATTTGCGAACTTCCTACTCCCTTCGTAGACTTGCTGCTGTGACATATGCATCACCGTACTGAACCTTCATTCGTCGATGAATTTCAATAGGTTTCACACATTTACTACCAAAAACCGAATAACAGAACGCTGTTCTTCCCTGGTGCAAGTCGCAAGTGGGGCGGCCATCTTTATACAGATACTGCGACGGTATGTGTGCATCTGCACAATGTTGCTACGTTGTTTGTAGCACGCTTACCAACTTACAAGATAACGGCGCGAAATTTCGGTTGGTTATTACAAATTTAAGGTTTTCATTTGACTCATCCTCGTATTAACAGAGGCAGTTAAACATGAAGGATGAGAAGTAATTCAGCAGCAACTGAGAACAACTGCGGAATGGCTGTTGCAGTCATTGCGTGCGAAGGTTGGTTCTATCGCATCAGGAGTACTGGTTATTTTGCTCTTGCTGTTAATACATTTCGGTAAAACGAATATCGCATGAGACTAATTTGGGACCGCTCTACCGATTGGACCCGAAAAGTTCAACTTTAAATTCGTTTATTTTGCAGTGAGAAACAAACAGACGCTTTCTGTCACGTGAAAGATGTGATGAGTAGTATTTATTTGGGGTGACTCTGGCAGCAGTTAGGAAAAGTTTCATTTACCATAAACGTTATACGGGAATCATAACAGTAAGAAGAGACTTTCTGTACACGAAGACCGTAGTTAACTATGTCATGTTGTCATAAAGTCTTATTATTTAAATGGTGACTATAACTTACTACCTTAATCGGAAAGAAAGTCTCACTAATAACTGTCGTTAGCAAACTTAATCTCGTTTAAAAACGTTCAGAGGACAGGTGAAACAGCGAATCAGCTGCGTAGCAATGTTGTAACTACGTATACCTTTCGGTCGGAAATATAGTGGCACCATAGGAAGCACCTTAAAAGTCTAGAGTAAACATATCAAATAACTACATAAAACATTTTTCTGTGAGTTATAAGGAACAATATAAATGGCTGTATTACAAACTGAACTGTAATAAATGAATATCATGTTAAATTTAAATCACGTGGTTATTCCAATTCTGAGTAACATGTGATTCGATTAGAACTTCACTATCACAAACGTCCGAAAATATTCGAGTATATAAGTTCCTAGGGGAGGTAATGTGCAAATATGTAGTATTTGTTTAATGTGATAAGACCATAAGTTATGTGGTGATTCGAATGTGAAAGCCTGCTTTACTAGTAGAATATGTATCATAACGGAGTATTTAAATCAACTTCATATTTGATTTAATTTTCTCATGTTGAGAAGACAGAAGGAACGATCAGTTTTACTTGCTAAGAATATTTTTGAAAGCCACGATTGCATATATACTTTGTAAGTGGGTTGTTTGGGTTTTTATGTTGGTAACATCACGTAGCATTCTGTATCAAAATCACTGGCTGTGCCGTGTGCAGTCTGTGGCTGTTCAGCATTGTTGGAATATTCTAGTGTTGGGCAGTTAGATGTGAACAGCGCATAGCGTTGCGCAGTTGGAGGTGAGCCGCCAGCAGTGGTGGATATGGGGCGAGAGATGGCAGAATTTTAAGAGCAGACGATCTGGACCTTTGTCCGCCAGAAAGAGTACATTTGTAACACTGGATGTCATGAACTGATATAAATTAAGACTTTTGAACACTATTAAGGTAAATACATTGTTTGTTCCCTATCAAAATATTTCATTGGCTAAGTATGCCTATCAGTAATTAGTGCCTTCAGTAGTTTGAATCTTTTATTTAGCTGGCAGTATTGGCGCTTGCTGTATTGCAGTAGTTCGAGTAACGAAGATTTTTGTGTAGTAAGTGATTCATGAAAGGTATAGGTTATTGTTAGTCAGGGCCATTTTTTGTAGATATTATTGAAAGTCAAATTGCGTTGCGCTAAAAATATTGTGTGTCAGTTTAGTGTTGATCAGAATAAGTAAAGAGCGAAATGTCTGAGTACGTTCAGTTCTGCTCAGCTGTTTGAAAATAAAATAATGTAAGAAGTTTGTCAGCACAGTAATTCATAAATTTTTCTAAGGGGACGTTTCAACTTCTTCATTTTTACATAACACAACCGGTTTAGACAGACTACTGTTACCTTCAGGTCTTTTTGTTGTGAAAAGCCTTCATTTTAAGTTGGACCTCGTGACAGGTTGTCATATGCATAAAAAAGCACATTATGAAAGGTTTGTCGTAATTAAAATATTTTCATCAAGAAGACCTTGTGCAAATGGGGATGTCCATATAATCATCATGTGTAAGCGGTATGTACATGGACATGGTCCTTTGCACAAGATGATTCAGGTTTTAAATCTTTTGATACGACAATTCTATGATAATGTGCTGCTTTTTTTATCCACATGACAACCCGTCGTGGAATCCAAGTTAAAAAGAACACGTTTCATGACAAAAAACATTTTGAGACTCGAAGATGATAACAAAATCTGTCTGAAACGGTTGTGTTATATAACAATAAAGAAATATTTATGCTATCTTGGCTTTAGGCTCTTTTATAAATTTCATTATTGCCAAGAGCGGTGGATGTTTTTTACCCCTGTGACATGTTCAAAAATGTTCAAATGTGTGTTAAATCTTATGGGACTTAACTGCTACGGTCATCAGTCCCTAAGCTTACATACTACTTACCCCTAAACTATCCCAAGGACAAACACACACACCCATGTCCGAGGGAGGACTCGAACCTCCGCTGGGATCAGCCGCTCAGTCCATGACTGCAGCGACTGTTTTTCTTTAATCTCTTTTTGATCGCTTTTGTTCGTTGTATCTGCTCGGGGCGGACGTCATAAGACATCCGTTTCGGTTCGTTGTTTACCGATTAACTCAGTTTTTTTATTACACAGGGCAGTTAAACCCTCTGACCGAACAAGCTGAGCTATCGTTTCGGCGTGCCTCAGACCGCTCGGCTAATCCCGCGCGGCCTGTGAGATGTATAATGATGATTAATCCGGTATCAGTTGATGATCAGGTATCTTAAAGGGTTCGGAGGATGGGGAAACGTAGCCCTTAAGTTCACTGCAAATATAATAAAACCTATAAATGTAGCTGAAGGTGTAATTACTAATACTTAAAGAGACGCCATATTTTGCAAACAGTTCGTCTTGGCCTATCCAACACTAGAAATAAGCTGTCTGCGGACAGCCCTTTGACTTTCGCTCGGGGTGTCGAGGCTGTCAACAGCAGCTCCACGAACCGTTTGCACACCGCGTCCGCCAGCGTCTTCCGGGCACTAATAAGCATAATTTGGACGGCGCGTCAGCGGCAGGGTTCCGCAGGGCGCTACCCGCGACTCGGCCTGCTGAACCGCGCTAAAAGTTAAACCTTTTAGCTGCGCGGTAATTACTCCGGACTCTGGAAAGTTTCAAAGAGCAATGCCCTGAGGAAGTTTATTGCTAATTTACAATGTGCTCGTTCGTCCGGGCGCAAGTTTCGCCGACGGAACGACGCACTCTGCGCCAGTAATCGCCGCCATTAGGCGCCCCGCGCTGGACGGGGCCAAGTTGGGCCGCCACTAGCACCACCACCACCACCACCACCACCGACTGCCACTACCACCACCGCCGCCGCCGCCACCATCCCCACTTTGCATCCGGAGACGCCGCAGCCGCCCTAAAAGGCTGCCAGCCCACCGTCTAGCACTGGCGCGCCTGGCTGCTGCGGCGTCTGCCTCTCGTACCGCCGTCTTGCGAATAATAACGGACCGCCTCAGGCAAGTCAGAGCTAGGGTGTGCATTCTAGTGGGTCTTGGAGTCACAACTCCCCCCACCCCACCACGAACCCCGAAGAAGTGGCTGTACTAAGAGTGTTCAATAAGTAGTGCCACACATTTTTTTTTCTAGGCATATTTCGGTTGAAAAAATGCACAATTTGCTGTGGGACATCTTGGAATATTCCAGCTGCAGCCCCTACTATTTCATGAAGTCCCGTCAGGCGACGGATCTGACCGTAGTCTTCAGAATGGAGTGTGGAATCTCGGTGCGTTAAAAGCAGAAAACTGCTGTCGAGTTTCTTTCCGAGGGAACCCAGACCATTGCAGATATTCATAGCCGCTTGCAGGATGTGTATGGAGACCTGTATGTAAACATACGCATGGTGAGTCGTTGGGCGAAGGGTCTGTCGTCGTCGCAACAATGTGGAGCGAACCTGTCCGATCTCCCGGGTACTTGCCGACAGCACGCAGCTGTGACTCCTGCTAATTTGAAAGGTGCCGACACTCTCCTTCGAGGGGCTCAACGAATCACTATCAAATTCCTAGCTGCGTAACGCGATGACTCTTTTAGTAGTGCTGATACATTCATCCACCAGCTGGGGTAATGAAATACACTACTGCCCATTAAAATTGCTACACCACGAAGATGAAGTGCTACAGACGCGAAATTTAACCGACGGGAAGAAGATGCTGTGATATGCAAATGATTAGCTTTCCAGAGCATTCACACATGGTTGGCGCAGGTGGCGACACCTACAACGTGCTGAAATGAGGAAAGTTTCCAACCGATTTGTCATACACAAACACGTTGACTGGTGAAACATTGTTGTGATGCCTCGTGTAAGGAGGAAATATCCGTACCAGCACGTTTCAGACTCTGATAAAGGTTGGATTGTATCCTAGCGCTCTAGTGGTTTATCGTATCGCGACATCCTGCTCGCGTTGGTCGAGATTCAGTTACTGTAAGCAGAATATGGAATCGGTGGGTTCAGGAGGGTAGTACGGAACGCCGTGCTGGATTCCAACGGCCTCGAATCACTAGCAGTCGAGATGACAGGCATCTTATCCACATGGCTGTAACGGATCGTGCAGCCACTTCTCGATCCCTGAGTCAACAGATGGGGACGTTTGCAAGACAACAACCATCTGCACGAACAGTTCGACGACGTTTGCAGCAGCATGAACTATCAGCTCGGACACCATGGCTGCAGTTACCCTTGACGCTGCATCACAGACAGGAGCGCCTGCGATGGTGTACTCAACGACGAAACTGGATGCACGAATGGCAAAAAGTCATTTTTTTCGGATGAATCCAGGTTCTCTTTACAGCATCATGATGGTCGCATACGTGTTTGGCGACATAGCGGTGAACGCACGTTGGAAGCGTGTATTCGTCATCGCCATGCTGCCGTATCACCCGGCGTGATGGTATGAGGTGCCAGTGGTTACACATCTCGCTCACCTCTTGTTCGCATTGACGGCTCTTTGAGCAGTATACGTTACATTTCAGATGTGTTATGACCCGTGGCTCTACCCTTCATTCGATCCGTGCGAAACCCTACATTTGAGCAGGATAATGGACGACCGCATGTTGTAGGTCCTGTACGGGCCTCTCTGGATGCAGGAAATGTTCGACTGCTCACCTGGCCAGCACATTCTGCAGATATCTCACCAATTGGAAAGGTCTGGTCAATGGTGGCCGAGCAACTGTCTTTTCACAATACGCCAGTCACTACTCTTGATGAACTGTGGTATAGTTTGAACCTACATGGGTAGCTGTAGCTGTACACGCCTACCAAGCTCTGTGTGACTCAATTCCCAGGCGTGCCAAGGCCGTTATTGCGGCCAGAATTGGTTGTCCTGAGTGCTGATTTCTCAGGATCTATGCACCCAAATTGCGTGAAAATGTTATCACATGTCAGTTATAGTATAATATATTTGTCCGATAAATACCCGTTTATCACCTGCATTTCTTCTTGTTGTAGCAATTTTAATAGCCAGTAGTGTATGTGTGTCCATCCGGGCTCCTCTTTACCTAACAGAAGACCTTACAGAGCAATGGAGAACCTCCTGTATGGAATATCTTGTGCGTCGTGAGGCTGATCGTGACAATTTCCTGTCGAACATCATTACAGGTGATGAACGTGGGGTCACCAATTCGGACCGGAATTGAAAGGGCAGTCGATGGAGTGGCGCCTCATCATTTCTCCACTCAAGGAAAAGTTCAAAGCCGAGTCTTCAGCCGGAGAAGTAGCGGCGAGGAATTCTGCCACTCTGGTGGGGTTATTCTGCTTAATGTTCTTATTCATGGTGCGACTATCAACTGTGAAGTGCATTGTGTGCCTTCAGGAGACTGGAGAAATGACTTTCACTTGTCCGTCGCTACAAACTATCTCTCCTTCTCTATAAAAAGGCAAAACTTCACACAAGTCTGCGCACACGAGAGAAGTTCACAAAATTTCGTTGGACTGTTCTTCCTCATCCACATTACAGCCCGGATCTCGCACCTTACGATTTCCATCTGTTTGGCTCAATGGACAATGCACTCCGCAGGAAGCAGTCCGTGGATGATAAGATAAATAATGCAGCAAAACGTTGGCCCTGACGTCGACCAGTAGAGTGGTATCTTGCTGGCATATTGGTCCTCACAGCGGGTGCAGTAGGCTGTCGCAGTGAATGGAGATTACGTTGAACGAGAGAAGTTTGTAGCCAAAGGAACAGGGAATAATTTGGTATACTGGAATCCTTAATAAAACGACCAACTTTCACAAAAAACTGTTTTGCATTAACTTTTTGAACGCCCCTTGTATATTTTATGTATATTAACTTCCATAGTAGCTAGAAAATTATTTTTGTTCCTTTTGTCTTGTCCCGTTTCGTCCAGGTAGTTATAATGAGCCAATTTGTATCAGTGGACGATGAATTTTGCGGAGTGCAGACAGGGGACTCGCAAAGAGACGCCGAAATAAAAACTGGACTCCACGCGTGCCTGCGAAAGTGTATCTTGGTCCTTGCACTTGTTAGTGTTTGCTTGTTCCCAGTTCAGGAGCAGTACATTGTTCTTGAACGGATAGCACATGACCTGTGTAACATGGGGTGATGGCTGTGGTGACAAAATGTGGCATTGACCCGTAATCATCCTTTGTGCGTGGCGCGGCTGTTCGACGCAAGTCTACAGTTGAACGGGCCTTGGTGGTGAGTTCTGGAGGTATGTGTGTAGGTGCTCGGAGCGCAGTGTCACCACTGACGAAGGGCATTTGTTTCCAACGAATTGCTTGTAGGAACCTCGCCGACGTAGTAGGATGCTACTGAATCTGGTGTGGTTGAACTTTGATATGAGTCTTACAAATAACCTTACAGGTTGGGCAACCACAGCTAAAAAGATGTACATAATGTGAAGGACCATCAAACAGTTTAAAATCAGGGATGGTAAAATAGTCAAAGTCCAAATTCTCAATTGCTGGTTATTGTGTTTTCAGTGCATGACGACCGGTGTCGTAGCCTGGAAGAATATCTTCAGGTAATATCTCCATACTGAATCAAACTCCATGAGTAAAGGCGCAAATAGTCAACATATCCTGCTGAATAAAGCAGACGGTAAAGCGATGTACTCACAAAACTAATACTTCATGTGCCACGATTTCCAAAGTGCTGCTGCGGATAAAAACAAGCCATTCCTCGGTAAAACTTTGCATGAAATGGCAGATGGAGATACGATCCAACCCTGCGTGATCCGTGATATATCTCCAGAACACTGTCAAAAGACGAGTTTTTGTGAGTAAATCGCTTCATTATTTCACTAGGTAGGCTATGTTGACTATTAGCGCTTTAGTTATGTACTTTCATTTATATGAAGAAATGCCCTGAATATTTAACTCCAGGGTATGAAAACGGTCGTTTTGCAGTGAAAACACAATAAATAGCTATTTCGGAGTTCGACTTTGACTCGGTTTAATACAGACTATTGTATCATATCTAATTTCATATTAGTTGATTGTCCTTCACATTACATTTGTTGTGAGTGATTCATCGAAGACCCATTCTCTTGTAATGCACGTGGCAGAGCCTTTCGGAAGTAAAGTGGAAGTGAGCGTGCTAGAGGCCATCAACACGCTTTTTAAATATATACTGTCTGACAAATCCGGCCTAGCCTAGGTATTCATTCTGCCGATTTTCTATTAGAATCGAAACCTTATACGTACTACTGGAGCAGACGCAGTGTGAAATGATACTGGGCAGTTTCCGTCTGCTAGGTGCAGCGGCTGATTCGCGTGTTAACAACTCGATTTTGTAAACGTCCTATGGCAACGCTTCTTTAATGCACTATAGATGGCTTTTGTTTTCGCCTACAGCCGTCTGCGCTTCACAGCTGAAAGGTGTCAAAAGCGTTACAAGGTGTCAAAGATTTCCTTAAGTTGACTCAATTGTAGGAGTCTCGCACTTGTAAACAATTAATGTATAAAGACTTCATATATGGTTCGGCATTTTTTCACGCATCTCGGTGTTCACATCTCTTGAACCATGTTTCGGACAATTATATGCTTCTGATGTAACATATAGCTGCCTATGTTGTAACCTGCCCAAAGAAATTGTTAAATGAAAATGAAAATGAGCCAAGTGCAACCTCCCCACAAAAGTATTTAAATTTATATTATGAACCATGAGCCCCACGAACCTACTACGGTGTCGTAGCAGGCGGAGAGGTGATACTCCGACGTGGCGCGTCCCAGGTGGCGGATAGGGGGGTCCTCACCGATTTACCGGCGGACTTGAGCGAAATAAAATAGCTCTCGCGGACCAAACACTAAACAACCTCTACGGCTAACAACCGTAGTTGTAACTCGGAGCTTGCTCCATACAAGGTTGACTACCTTTGAAAGTCAAACATGGAAGGAAATCTTTCAAGGAATAATCCACCGCTTGGCAATAACCAAGGAAGACTGCACTCGGATACGGTGGGCAGTCACCTGAAAGATAACTTGGATGAGTCGGAGCATCTGAAAATACCCAAAACGGACAGACGACCAAAACTCAAGACAGGACAAATAAACTACATTGCGACACACAATATAAATTCACTCATACAACCAGGCAAACTCAAAATTCTGACGGATGAAATGGATCGCAAGGGGATTCTCATAACCGGACTTCAAGAAATGAGAAATACTGATCAGGAGCCGATAGAATCACAAGGATATAGGATTTATAAGGGAATACCAGGGAAAAGAGTCATGAAACAGTGTCCACAATTTGGAACAGGATTCGTGGTGAGTCTGAAAATAATAGAGTCCATAATAGAATTTAAAGCACAATCTCCCAGGCTCTCAACATTAACTCTAAAAGCTGCAAATAAAATGTACACAATAATAAATGCCCATGCCCCGACAAATGATAAAAATAATAAAAAAGAACACAGAGAAGAGGTAGAAAAATTTTGGGAGCTCTTAGATCAAACGACAAATAACATTAATAAAAATCACATCAAAATTTTAATTGGAGACTTCAATGCCCAGTTAGGAAGGGAAAAGAGATATAGAGACATAACAGGGAAATGGACAGCACAAAGAAGAACAAACAAAAATGGCATAAGACTAGTGGAATTTTCCAGAAACCATGACATGATCTCAAAGTCGACGTATTTTAAGAGAAGACCAAGTAAACTAAAAACTTGGAAACATCCGGACTGGAAATAAGGAGAATGGCAACTGGACCATTTCTGCATGGATAAGAATTACCACAAGGAAATTTACAATGTGAAAGTACTGAGAGGGAAAGATACCGGATCAGATCATTACATGATAAAAATTAAAATTAAATTAACCCCATTAGCAAAGAAAAAATCCTACCAGAAGAAGAAGAGAACCTATGACCCTCATAAACTGATACAAAATGAGGATTATGAAGCACAAACCAGGGATATAAAAATAACAGATGATCTGGAAGAAATAATTCCCAAGTTGAAACAAATAGCTGAACAAGTTGCCCCTATAAATCCAAGGAAAAAACACCAGTGGTGGAACGATGAATGTGATGAAGCAGTGTTGGATCGACACCAAGCCTGGTTAAGGCATCAAAATGAAAAAACAGAAAAATCATATTTGGAACTCACAAAGCAAAGGAAGACAACACAAAAAATAATAAGGAGAGTTAAACGTCAGTACCAAAAAGATATACTTCTAATGATAGAAACAAATAGTGAAAAAACAAACTCAAGAGACTATTACAAAGTATTTGGCAGACAATTACAAAGATATGATCCTCCAACATTAATGTTAAAAGATAAAGATAATAACCTAGCCCATAGCAATAGTAAAAATACAGAAATTCTAGCAGAAACATTTAACAAGTTACTAAATTGTGAAGATCCCCCAGAACTTCTTCAGATAAACACAGAAACCCCAATTAAAACACCAGCAGAAAATATAAATCCACCTACAATTAATGAGGTCTACAGAGCTTTGAAAGAACTCAAAAACTACAAAGCAAGTGGAGAAGATCAAACGTTTGCTGAACTTTGGAAATATGCAGCAGAACCAGTAAAGATAGCATTACACCAATGCATAGTCAAAATCTGGAATGAAGAGAAATTACCAGAAAATTGGACTACTGCTATAATACATCCATTACATAAGAAAGGAGAAAAATCAAATCCAGACAACTATAGAGGAATTTCCCTTTTGGACTGCACATATAAGATCATGTCAAGAATACTATACAACTGCTGTAAAGATCAACTGGAACTGGAACTGGGAGAATATCAAGGAGGATTTAGATCCTGGAGAAGCTGCCCAGAACAGATAATCACCTTGAAGTTAGTTATGGATGTCTACAAAAGAAGGCAAAAACAACTAGTCATAACCTTTGTAGATTTCAAAAAGGCGTATGATTGCATCCATAGATCTTCAATGATGAAAATATTAAGAAATTTTGGACTTCATCCTAAATTAATAAAAATGATACAGTTAACCTTAACAAACACCAAATCCAAAGTAAAATTTAGAGGAGAAATATCTGAACCATTTACGATTAAAACAGGGTTGAGACAGGGAGATTGTTTATCACCATTGCTATTCAATTGTGCTCTTGAATATGTAATGAGAGAATGGTACAAGGAAAATCCTATGAATATTAAAATTGGAACTAAGAAAGATAAAATAAACCTAAATTGCTTGGGATTTGCTGATGACCTAGCATTACTAGCTAATAATATTCAGGAAGCCACGAAACAAATAACAAGCTTACAAAATATAGCACAAAAATTAGGACTCCAGATATCATTTGAAAAGACTGAAATAATGGTAACGGATCCACTTGTAATAGATCACATCACAGTGAACAATAGGGAAATTAAAATAGTGAAACAATTTAAATACCTGGGTGAAATTATAACACATAAATTGGACGAGAAACCTGCATGGCGAGCAAGAACTAATAAAATGATAAAAGCTCAAAAACTAACATGGTCTACGTACAATAAAAAATGTCTATCAATTAAAACAAAATTAAAACATTACAAGACGGTGGTTCAACCAGAGGTTACATACGGAAGTGAAACTCTTTTTAAAGTCACCCAGAAAAACAGAATTGTCAAAATTTTAAAAGTAGAGAGAAGAATTGCTAGAACATGCATAAATAAGAAATATCAAAAAGCTGGGCAATGGCGAATAGTTCCAAATGAAGTGGTATACAGAGAACTGGAGCCCATCACCGATACTATACGAAAGAAAAGGATCTCTTTTTGTGGTCACATTCTGAGGACACCAGAAACCAGATTATCAAGGAAAATTATTGAGAAACTCTGGAATTTGAAACAACAAGGAGGATGGCTTAAGGAAATAAGAGAGGATATGGAAGAACTGGAAATAACTCTGGATGATTTGCAGAACAAAACGCCAAATTTAAAGAAGTTGAGGGACACAGAAATAAGATTTAAACCAAAAATTGACAAACGACATACAATGAAAAGGGTATTTACAGATGAGGAACGACGAAAAGCATCGGAACGAATGAAGAGATACTGGGCCACTCGGAAGGGGAAAATACCAAAGAAGAGGACCAGAAATGATTGACTGAAGTGGTCCAATGAGGCCGTAAAAGCAGAAGAAGAAGAAGAAGAACCATGAGCCAAGTATTTAAATGAACCATGAACCAATTGTGTAACCTCCGCACAAATATAATAATTAAATGAATTTTAAATTTCGTAACCTCTGAACAAAATTGGCTCCAATTTATAGTCTGTGCGCAGAAATGCATTCACACTTAATGTTCCCACAAAATTCTTTTCTCATTTAATGTTAAGTTCGAAACAGAAAAATTTCTAAACACCCAAAATAATAAAAACGTTTAGCAACGTGATAAATTTAATGAGGACAGCAACGCTGACCTTCGGCCCTGTATTCCGAATAAAAAAAGCAAAAAATTCTTACCTCAATAAAACCTGCAATTATATCTGCTCTTAATTAGATATTTTCCGGCACAGCTTCGTGCAATGCTGGCGTATATATTTTTTTTGATTCTTGGAAGGAGTGATTATGCATTGGAAATATTCTTTAAATTGAAATGAATGCTTTTCTTTAAAAGAATTACTCTATAATATAAAATTATTGGGGCATTTTTTGGAACAAATTAAATTACAATTAACATAAATTATTAAATATGCGCAAGGCTGCTTCTTTACCTTCTACAACAATACTCATCCTCCAGTGTCGCGAGCAGGGCACACCGCTGACACATGCCGACTCCACCTGACTGCACCAGACTACTACTGCTTACTATCACAGACTGAAGACTACTACTCGACTACTGTCGACTCGCGCAGACAAGCGCAGACTAGCGACAAGCAACAACTAACGATAAACTACTCTCTGGTCAGAGATTCTGTCATGCCTCGCCTAGCGCCGGCGAAGCATACATCTTACAATGTGATTACTATCTGCAAAGTATGTTGCGAATGGAGCTATTAGCACGGAAATGGTACATTTAAAAGTCATGCCTGATGCAGCAGTTTTCAACGTATCTCACTGTTTATGATGTCATATCTCCTGAGCTACATGTGGTACCATGGTATAATTTTGTAAATGCGCTTAGATCCACATGTGGATACTGTCTGCGGAATTTATTGCGAATAGAGTTAGTGGCACAGAAGTAATAAATCAAAACGTCATGCATGACATGGCAGGTTTTCGAACATCTCATTGTTTATGACATAATACAAGGGTTGTTCGGAAAGTAAGAAACGATCGGTCGCGTAATGGAAACCACAGTGAAAATCAAAACTGTTTTCTTTGCACGTTTAGCTACACCTTCCAGGTACTTCTCTACGTAGTCGCCGGTCCGACTTACACATTTGTCGGAGCCTTATACCAAATTTGCAACACCATCGTCATAGAAGGCAGCTGCCTGCGCTTTCCGATAATTCTCTATAGTGCGTAGCCTGCGGCCAAGTGTTGTCTTCGTATCCAGCGTTTCATGTGAACAGAGATGATACTCAGAACGAGCCAATTAGGGCTGTGTTGTGTGTGATCGAACACTTCCCATCGAAAAGGCTGCGGGAGGGTCTTCACTGCCCCCTGCAGAGTGCGGCTGAGAATTGCGATGAAGAAGGAAGTGCATGGCAGTTGTGTTAGGTGAGCTGCATTCAGTAAGGCGAAGTCTCTTAGCGGGACCTCCTACTTCTCGGGGGACATTGTTGTTCCAGGCACCTTTACTCGCTCACAGTGCGCTCTCAACTAAAAAGAGCGTCTTGATGCGATCGACGGGCATACTAGAGACACTGCAAAAAACGGCTGTGAAAAGCCTCGTCGTATTTCCACAGTGGTTTCCATTTCGCGACCTATCGCTCCTTACTTTTCGAATAGCCTTCGTGCCTTCTGAACTATGGTGGGTAGGTGGTTCTTACTGCAACAGCGATTGTTTCCCCACAGTAAGGGATATGTGAACCAAATTTGGTTGAAATCGGTCGGATTTACAAGGCAAACTGTGTGCCGAGTATTGTTTGGGCTGTAATTATTTTCAGAGGGAATTTCGATTCTCATTTCTAATTCGCCATATGTATTTTCCTGTTGTGTAACCTCTCATATTGCTTCTTCAAACTCTGCCCTCTTATGTTGCAGTACATTTGGATGCAAGTGTGGGTTGCTTTTGTAACTGAATAATTAAGTCATACGATCATGACCATAATATAGGATCGGCGCGCTTACTACTGAAAACGAGATTGTTTGTCAATAACTGAAATTATTCTTCTATTTGTCAATTTAAAAAAAAAACTGTGTGGGAGTAATTCTCAGGCTGGCAAGACGCTCTGCAAGTGACATACCTGACACTCTGACATGGTTGGAGGGTCTGCAGTTGCGCATTAAGTTAGGTAAGGCACAAAGACAAATTAACTACCGAAAAGCTGTTTCAGCTGATGATATACATCGTTTATCCCTGTTAGTACCAGTTGGTTTTCTCCGAAACCACCAATTTATTACTATTTTTATTATTATTATTTGTAGTACCAGTGCCTTTCGCGTAAAATCGCCAGTGCCATTTCAAGACATATTCGTCTAGTGATACATTGAGGCATTTCTACGAATGTTATGTTACAGCGTTCAAACAACAGTCAGCGTGCAGGTTGTCGTACGTGATTGTAGGGTATTGTGACCTTCTTCTTCTTCTCCTTGTGGATTACCTGTAGCTGGCATCGCTTCTGCGCCCATAATAGCCATTTTCTACTGTCTTGACTTTCATCAGCGTTCACATACCTTGCTTCTATTGCCTTTCCCACATCATTTTGCGAGTTGCATTGTGGGTGACCCCTTTTCTTCCACTGGGATAGTATCCATCGTAGTGCCCAACTTAGTACACTTTCTTCATACATCCTGTTCACATGGCTAAACCACATCCGCTGCTATTGTTGTATGTCGTCACAGTTATCCCTATAAAAATTTAATCCTTTGACGGATTACTCATTTCTTGTCTTATACATCTTATCACAGCCTGAGATTCATCTTAAGTAATCTATCAGAGTGGCAAGGAGTTTATTCTTATTCCGTTTGCTGACGTCTCAGGCTACAGCTCCATATAGAACTAAACTCTGGACTCTTGTCTTATACATTCTCTTCTTCGTTGTTCTTCTCATCACTTTTTCCACAGAACAGAGTTCATTGCCGCTTTTACAGCTCGTCCTTTATTAATCGTAATAGTGATTTCATCATTGCTTGTAGCCTGGCTATTAAAGAATACCCCCACATACTTCGCCTTATTCAAACCTACAATCACTTCTCTATCTACCTCCAAATGTTTACTTTTTTCGTTCCAACAGACAAGTACCTATACTTCTTTGTTTTCATCTTCGAGCCAGCCTTATTGTATTCATCTTTAAGCTTTCTTATCATATAGCTCTTCAGCTTCTGTTAGTACAGTCCGATGATCGGTAAAACACGGGCTATATATATTCTGTCCTCTACTGTCAGTCACACAACCTGGCATATTCTATGTCAAGTCTGCAAATCGCTTAATGAGGGTCAGTGACTGGCCGTAGCCCATTCTTCTATCCTAGCATTCCCAATTCTTACTCTAGCTGTGTTTTTCAAATGGCTCTGAGCACTATGCGACTTAACTTCTGAGGTCATCAGTCGCCTAGAACTTAGAACTAATTAAACCTAACTAACCTAAGGACATCACACACATCCATGCCCGAGGCAGGATTCGAACCTGCGACCGTAGCGGTCGCTCGGCTCCAGACTGTAGCGCCTAGAACCGCACGGCCACTCCGGCCGGCAGCTGTGCTTTTCTTCATGCAATTTCTTAAGAGACTTTAACTATCTTTCATCCAATTCTATCTCTTTCATCATTTCCCATAGTTTGTTGGTGGATACATAATCTATGCTTCCGCTAAGTCAATCAATGCAACATGCATCTCCAGTCCAACTTTTGTGCGTTTTCCACATATTAGTTTCATTTTGATGATGTTTTCCATTACTGATCTTCCTGCTCGGAGCCCTGCATGCCCTTCCTGATGCTTGTGACTTGTTTCTTTCGCTAACAGATCTTTCACTACCTTCGAGTACAGTGTTCTAACGGAAAGGATCGCTGGCAATCCCTTGTAATTATTTGGGTAATAGCATTACCTTTCTTATGTACCGGTGTTATATAACATGTTTTCCACTGCGATTGAATGTCTTCTCCATTTAATACTCTTTTAAACAGCTTCTCTAGCATCTCCAACAATTTCAGTAGACCAAACTTCAACAGATTTATTGATCTATATCATGACGTATTCTTCGTCCCACAGCTCCTCACAGCCAGTTGATGAACTATGTCTAAACGCCATCAGTCCTCCTGTCGCATACTCATCTCACATTTGTGTGAAATTTCAGGTCAATTTTCCTGGAATAAGTCCTTACAATACGTTGTCCATTGACCATGAGTAATATTATGATGACGTAACTTGTCACTAGGAGGCTATCGCATTAACTTGATCGTTCTGCATGCCTCAGCATTAGGAGCCCGACCAATCATTCTCTCTACACATTCAAATATTTCCTTCAATGTCTTGTTTTTTTTTCCTTTTTAACGGATCTATTTTTACTTCGCTATTTATTGTCGTACATCCGTCTCTACTTTGACAGTCACTCACATTCAGGAATGTCAAATAAGCTTCTTATTCCTTTCGATCATCTCTGCTATTTCTGCGTTCGAACAAACTGGCTTCGTCTTCTTCTCATATTCTGTAAGACTCTTTCGCTGCTTCTTCTATGGACTTCTTTATATGTTCATATTCCTCTTCTTCTATTCTATGCATGAAAGTAAGTTCATCCTAAGTTATTCTAACATAAATTTTAATTTGTACCAATATTGTTATGTGTGGTTTCGAAAAGAAACCACAGGGACCGTATGTGTGTGTGTGTGTTTGTGAGTGTGTGTGTGTGTGTGTGTGTGTGTGAGTGAGTGAGTGTGTGTACTGTGTATTAAACCGGGAACCCAGAAACGAAGGAGAGGCTTCGTCCCGTCGTACCCCTCAGTGGTTCTCAACTCCACAACAGTCCACAGCAGTCCACCCACCCCATCGCAGCGCCACGCACCCAGTGGACCCCCCCCCCCCCCCCTCTCGACAACATCTCATACCACACGAGTGTAAGCCCACAAATTTGATTTGCGTAATTATGGTGCATGCGTACGTGGAGACAGTATTTGCTCAGCAATCGCCGACATAGTGTAACAGAGGCGGAATAAGGAGAACCAGCCCGCATTCGCCGAGGCAGATGGAAAATCTCCTTAAAAGGCGTCCTCAGGCTGGCTGGCACACCGGACCTCGACACTAATCAGCCGGGCGGATTCATACCGGGGTTCGGCACGCCTTCCCGCTCGGGAAGCAACGCGTTAAGCCACGTGGCTAGCCCGGGGTCTGGACTGTATGTACTTTCCATATAAAGCTATTAAATTTTAGACCAATTTAACCTAATATTTAGGACTGTAATTTATTTGAGGGATAGTGAGATAATGGAAGTTTCGACTTGTTGAATTGTATCTAGCATAAATGCAAAACTGCTTTCAGATTTATCTCGTGAGTATGCAACCGTGGTCAAAGGGTAGCGTCTTTTATTCATAATCAAAACGCATTCGGTCCCGGATTCGAATCCGCCAACTACTTAAATTTTGATCAATAATCAGCATTGCTGGCTGAAGACTCCCGGCACAAGAAGTCACCTTCATCCTACCAACGGCCTTGTCAAAGAGGGTGGAGGAATGGACAGAGGTTCAGGGCACTCTCCTGTCCTATGGATGGGAAACTGCCCCTAAAGCTGGAAGAATCAGTAATGATCAACGGCATGAGGAAGATCAGGGCAATGGGAACCACTGCATTAAAGACTCGTAACGTATATCCAAAGAACATGTCACCTATTATTGAAGAAGTGTCATGATGATCTCTCCATTGGCAAAAGATTCCGGAATAGCCCCCCAATCAGATCTCCGGGAGGGGACTGCCAAGAGGCAGGTTACCATGAGAAAAAGATTGAATAATCAACGAAAAGATGACGCTCTACGTGTCGGGGCGAGGAATGTCAGAAGCGTTAACGTGGTAGGGCAACTAGAAATTCTGAAAAGGATCAATCTAGATATAATAGGGTCAGTGAAGTGAAGTGGAAAGAAGACAGTGATTTCTGGTCAGATGGGTAGAACGTAACATCAACAGCAGCATAAAATGGTATAACTGGATAGGATTCGTTATGAATAGGAAGGTAGGGCAGAGAGTGTGTTACTGTGAACAGGTCAGTGACAGGGCTGCTCTTTTCAGAATCAACAGCAAACCAACACCGACAACGATAGTTCAGGCATACATGCCAACGTCGCAAGCTGAAGATGAAGAGGTAGAGAATGTGTATGAGGATATTGCAAGGACAATACAGTACGTAAAGGGTAATGAACATCTAATAGTCATTGGGAACTGGAATGCTTTTGTAGGGGAAGGAGTAGAAGAAAAGGTTGTAAGAGAATATGGACTTTGGACAAGGAATGAGAGAGGAGAAAGACTAATTGAGTTCCGTAACAAGTTTCAGCTAGTAATAGCGAATACTCTGTTCACGAATCACAGTAAGAGGAGGAGGTATACTTTGAAAAGGCCGGGTGATACTGGAAGATTTCAGTTAGAATACAGAGATTCCGAAATCATATACTGGGTTGTAAAGTGTAACCAGCAGCAGTTGTAGAGTCAGATATGAGTGATGAAGGGTAGGCTGAAGTTTAAGACATTAGTCAGGAAGAGTCAATATATAAAGAAGTGGGGTGCGGAAGTACTAAAGGAATGACGAGCTACGGTTGAAGTTCTCTCTGGCTATAGATACAACAATAAAGAATAGCTCAGTAGGCAGTACAGTTGAAGAGGAATGGACAACTGTAAAAAGGACCACCACAGAAGTTGGAAAAGAAACCGTAGGTACAAAGAAGGTAACTGGGAAGAAACAATGGATAACAGATGACATACTTCAATTGATCGATGAAAGGAGGAATTACAAAAAATTTCCGGGAAACTCATGGATGCAGAAATACAAATCGCCGAGGATTGAAATAAATAGGAAGTGCAGGGATGCTAAGACGAAATGGCTACAGGAAAAATTTGAAGACTTCGAAAAAGAAATGATTGTCGGAAGAACTGACTCAGAATACAGGAAACTCAAAACAACCTTCGGTGACATTAAAAATAAGGGTGATAACATTAAGAGTGCAACGGGATATACACTGTTTAATGCAGAAGGTAGAGCGAATAGGTGGAAAGAATACATTGAAAGCCTCTATGAGGGGGAATATTTGTCTGATGTGATAGAAAAAGAAACAGAAGTCGATTCAGAAGAGATAGATCCCGTATTAGAATCTGAATTTAAAATATCTTTGCAGGACTTAAGATCAAATAAGGGAGAATTGATAGATAAGATTTCATCAGAATTTCTAAAATCAATGGCGTAAATGGCAACAAAACGACTATTCACGTTGGTGTGTAGAATGTGTGAGTCTGGCGACATACCATCTGACTTTCGGAAAAGCATCATCCTCACAATTCTGAAGAAGGCAAGAGCTGACGAGTGCGAGAATTATCACACAATCAGCTTAACAGCACATGCATCCATGTAGTTTACAATTATAATATACAGAAGAAAGGGAAAGAAAATTAGGTTGCACTAGATGCCCATCAGTTTGGATTTATTAAAGGTAAAGGCACAGAGAGGCAACTCTGACGTTGCGGTTAATAGTGGGAGCAAGAGTGAAGAAATACCAAGACACATTCATAGGATTTGCCGACCTGGAAAAGCGTTCGACAATATAAAATTGTGCAAGATGTTCGAAATTCTGAAAAATGTTGGGGTAAGCTATAGGGAGGGACGGGTAATACACAATATGTATAAGAGCGAAGAGAGAATAATAAGAGTGGACAAACAAGAACGAAGTGCTCGTATTAAAAAGAGTGGATATAACCTTCCGCCCCTACTGTTCACTGTACATCGAGGAAGCAATGATTGACATAAAAAAAAGGTTTAGTAGTGGAATTAAAATTGTAGGTGAAAGGATATCAATGATACGATTCGCTGATGGCAATACTATCTTGAGTGAAAGTGAAGAAGAATTACATGAACTGCTGAACAGAATGAACAGTCTAATGGGTACAGATTATGAAGTGAGAGTAAATCGAAGAAAGACGAAGGTAATGAGAACTAGTGGAAATGAGAACAGCGAGACACTAAACATCAGGATTGAAGGTCATGAAATAGATGAAATTAAGGAATTCTGCTACATAGACAGTTAAATAACCAATGACGGACGGAGCAAGGAGGACATCAAAAGGAGACTAGCACTGGCAAAAAGGGAATTCTTGGCCAAGAGAAGTCTACAAGTATCAAATATCGGCCTGAATGTGAAGAAGAAATTTCTGAGTATGCACATCTGGAGTACAGCATTGTTTCGTAGTCAAACATGGACTGTGAGAAAACCGGAATAGAAGAGAATCGAAGCATTTGAAGTGTGGTGCTACAGACGAATGTTGTAAATTAGGTGGACTGGTTAGGTAAGGAATGAGGAGGTTTTGCGCAGAGTCGGAAAGGAAAGGAACATGTGGAAAACATTGATAACGAGAAGGGACAGGGTAATAGGACATCTGTTAAGACATGAGGGATGACTTCCGTGGAACTAGAGGGAGCTGTGGAGGGCAAAAACTCTAGAGGAAGACAGAGACCGGAATACATCCAGCAAATAATTATGGACGTAGGCTGCAAGTGCTACTCTGAGATGAAGAGGTTAGCACAGAAGAGGAATTCATGGAGGGCCGCAGCAAACCAGTCAGAAGACAGATGACAAAAAAATAAAAAATAAAAATAAAAAAAGAAAATAGCGTGAAATGGCGGGTGGTTGAGAACCGCCTGTCCCTGTGGTTATAAAGTGAAAGCACTCCTTAAAGTAACTGATTTTTTACTTTTTGCCACTTTCTTCTTATAGCCGTTGCTTACTACTATAATAAAGATAAAGATCAGTTTTATGAACAATTTTAAAATTATTTTTTGTGTTTTTGTGACTGAAAGGGCTTGGTCCACGTGAGGATTCTGAAGAAATGTAAAGTTTGTCGTTCCTTCGTAACAGCATAATTTATGGATCAAGTATCGTAGATGTGGAGGTCACACCCACTTTGGACTCAAATAAAGTGTGCATCTGCAACTGGAGCTACCTTCCATTATTAGAAATTGGCCTACAGTTGCTGAACTATTGCAGTCTTGTAACGTGGAGAAACTAATATCAACAAAAAACTGATACAAACAAATATATATATATATATAGATAGTGATTTTCCGGAACTTAGGCAGAAAGCAACAGCCTGCCTCCCACTTAAGCACTTACACTGTCGTATGCAGCAGACCTGTGTTCTCAACAGAAAGTGATGAATGAAATTCTAGTGGGGGTGAACAATCAAATTTTGCATTGCGTAAAATATAATACATTCGAGGTTGTGAGAGTTTGTAGTTATTATCTTCAAAAATCAAGTGGATGACACGTATACATACGGAATATTCAGTCGAATATATTGCAAATTACGTTATTCCGTAAAATGCAATTTCTTCGAAGTTATGCTAAAATAACGAATTAAGCAATTGTATTAACATACTGTTAACGTTTTATTAAAATATTTTATATTATTTAATATTATTATGGCTGTAGGCCTGTGACCTCCCACAGACCCGAACGCTGGAGGTGCCCCTTATCTAATGACACAGCTAGAATCGTGGTGATAACTTCTCTTAAATAAAAACCTAATATTTCTCGTTGTGTCAATTGCCGTGCCGCGGTGGTTACACCGGCACCTCTCAGATCACCGAAGTGAAGCACTCTCGGGCGTGGTGAGCTGTTTGATGGACGACCTCCCTGGGTGACCTGCAGCATCGACCAACCAGGCCCCTCGCTTTGCACAACTACGTAGCCTAACCAATGACGCCTCCCTCCTCAAACCAAACTCCCATGCACGCCTCAGTCTAATTGGTATTAACCCTAAACTCGAAGAGCGTTGCAGAGACACTACACTTGTAATTGAATGACACCGAAGTATCAAAGGAAACGGGGGATCCAGCGTGAAACCCAGGCATGACAGCCATTCCAGTACAGTTGGAGAGCCTCTTCAATGTTGTTCGAGTCTAAGGGGAATACCAAGTAGCCCGTGGCGTGAAAGGGAATTTTTACTGAGAACACGGGAATGCTGTCGTAGTCCATGCAGTAGTGAAATGCCGCTGAGCCAGTACAGACAAGTGGTTGGCACATCTGCCTAGCCGGCCGCGGTGGCCGAGTGGTTCTAGGTGCTTCAGTCCGGATCCTCTCTGCTGCTACGGTCGCAGGTTGGAATCCTGCCTCGGGCAAGGATGTGTGTGATGTCTTTAGGTAGGTTTAAGTGGTTCTAAGTCTGGGGGACTGTAGACCTCAGATTTTAAGTTCCTTAGTGCTTAGATCCATCTGAACCATCTGAACATCTGCCTAGTGAGCGTGAGACTCAGGTTAGAATCCCGGCCTGGGTATAAATTTTTATTCGTTGCTTCAGACACCTTATATACATCATAGATGTTTGAGACTAGAAAAGTCACTTGAACCATATCCTTTCTTTTAAGGATTATAAGCAGAAACCATCGTTTCGTTAGATGATGAGGCGCTGTTCCAATACAGTTGGGGGCCTCTGCAGTGCTGTCGGAGTTTAGGTAGAATACCAAGTACACTGAGATGTGAATAATAATTTGGATTAACGAGGGATTCATGTTAGAAAGTCTGTGCAGCTATACAACGCCACTGTGACATGTTGGTGTAGTGATTATCACAGCCGGCCGAAGTGGCCGTGCGGTTCTAGGCGCTGCAGTCCGGAACCTCGAGACCGTACGGTCGCAGGTTCGAATCGTGCCTCGGGCATGGATGTGTGTGATGTTCTTAGGTTAGTTAGGTTTAACTAGTTCTAAGTTCTAGGGGACTAATGACCTCAGCAGTTGAGTCCCATAGTGCACAGAGCCATTTGAACCGTTGGTTTTTTTTTTTTTTTTTTTTTTTTTTTTTTTTTTTTTTTTTTTTTTTTTTTTATTAGCACATCAGCCTAGTGGGCAAAATACCTGGTTTTCAAATCCTAGCACTAGTACAAATTTTGATTCGTAGCTTCATACAGCGTTTATACATTATATGTATTTGAGTCCTGAAAAGGTTTCTAGAACCACTTAGTTTTTTGTATCCTCTACTTAATGCGAGAGCACGAAAAACAGAGGGGAACGAAAATAAAGTAGAATGTAAGCAATGTACTTACAATGCATTTAAATGGAGCAGTTCACAAACGGATTCTTAAGCAGTGATAAATAGCCTTGTGTCCACAGTATGCTCTGTGAATACACTAGCTACGGTTTCATATGAAACAAGAATAACTATGGAATTACTTACCGCGCCCAATATTACATATGAGAGCAAAGGCTCAGTAGAATACGAGCAACACATTTACAATGCAGTCAAAGACTGGTATACACAGAAGGGCGTCGTAATCGGGAACATAATATCCATTTGATAACAGTCAAACGGTCATACACTCCTGGAAATTGAAATAAGAACACCGTGAATTCATTGTCCCAGGAAGGGGAAACTTTATTGACACATTCCTGGGGTCAGATACATCACATGATCACACTGACGGAACCACAGGCACATAGACACAGGCAACAGAGCATGCACAATGTCGGCACTAGTACAGTGTATATCCACCTTTCGCAGCAATGCAGGCTGCTATTCTCCCATGGAGACGATCGTAGAGATGCTGGATGTAGTCCTGTGGAACGGCTTGCCATGCCATTTCCACCTGGCGCCTCAGTTGGACCAGCGTTCGTGCTGGACGTGCAGACCGCGTGAGGCGACGCTTCATCCAGTGCCAAACATGCTCAATGGGGGACAGATCCGGAGATCTTGCTGGCCAGGGTAGTTGACTTACACCTTCTAGAGCACGTTGGGTGGCGCGGGATACATGCGGACGTGCATTGTCCTGTTGGAACAGCAAGTTCCCTTGGCTGTCTAGGAATGGTAGAACGATGGGTTCGATGACGGTTTGGATGTACCGTGCACTATTCAGTGTCCCCTCGACGATCACCAGTGGTGTACGGCCAGTGTAGGAGATCGCTCCCCACACCATGATGCCGGGTGTTGGCCCTGTGTGCCTCGGTCGTATGCAGTCCTGATTGTGGCGCTCACCTGCACGGCGCCAAACACGCATACGACCATCATTGGCACCAAGGCAGAAGCGACTCTCATCGCTGAAGACGACACGTCTCCATTCGTCCCTCCATTCACGCCTGTCGCGACACCACTGGAGGCGGGCTGCACGATGTTGGGGCGTGAGCGGAAGACGGCCTAACGGTGTGCGGGACCGTAGCCCAGCTTCATGGAGACGGTTGCGAATGGTCCTCGCCGATACCCCAGGAGCAACAGTGTCCCTAATTTGCTGGGAAGTGGCGGTGCGGTCCCCTACGGCACTGCGTAGGATCCTACGGTCTTGGCGTGCATCCGTGCGTCGCTGCGGTCCGGTCCCAGGTCGACGGGCACGTGCACCTTCCGCCGACCACTGGCGACAACATCGATGTACTGTGGAGACCTCACGCCCCACGTGTTGAGCAATTCGGCGGTACGTCCACCCGGCCTCCCGCATGCCCACTATACGCCCTCGCTCAAAGTCCGTCAACTGCACATACGGTTAACGTCCACGCTGTCGCGGCATGCTACCAGTGTTAAAGACTGCGATGGTGCTCCGTATGCCACGGCAAACTGGCTGACACTGACGGCGGCGGTGCACAAATGCTGCGCAGCTAGCGCCATTCGACGGCCAACACCGCGGTTCCTGGTGTGTCCGTTGTGCCGTGCGTGTGATCATTGCTTGTACAGCCCTCTCGCAGTGTCCGGAGCAAGTATGGTGGGTCTGACACACCGGTGTCAATGTGTTCTTTTTTCCATTTCCCGGAGTGTATTTCTATATGGGGTTTTATATACACACTTTACCACCAGAGCCCCCATCACGTATAAATGAAAAATATTATCATCTGTGTTGTCAAAGTAGGAAAACAGATTTTCGAGCCGTATTTTCCAGGATTCGAAGTTCACTTGTAGGCCACACGGAGCGACACTGTCGGTCTCTGTTCTCGTATCGTAGCGTGTGCCTTGCATTTATGATATTTTGGTGTTTTGTGGTCGCTAGTACAAACCAAGAGATGGCCAGAAGAATTTGCGTCGAAATGTCTTGCCATCTGGTTACTGACATTCGGCGGTTCGCTCGACACTTCGTGGAACGTTTCTGCGTAGTATTGTTCAGTTCAGAATATTTTGTCGTATTCCTACCAACATCTGATCGCAGCTCTCACCTTCTCTTCAATACCAGCCTCGTTCCGTTCGAGATAGTTCATCTTTTGCCTTCTTCATATCTGTAGTATCTCCCGTTTTCTTTGTACCCACAATATCCTTTGCTTTTCGCAAAAGGAGTTTTGTTAAATAATTGCCCCTTTCATTTATGTCTGTGTAGCCTTAATTTTTAAAGATGCTGAATTTATTAATTAATTTAGTATGTTATACCTTCTCAAATTCACAATTTCCTACGTGATAAGCTTTGAGCCTGTTTCCTTCTAACTATATGTAGGTTTTGCTCAGCATCTTATGAGTCTAAAACACATGAAATTTGAAAGTATGTTAGGTCTTTCACGTCACGTACATTATCTTTAATACAATTTTCAATATTAGCTGCGTTTGAGTCGCTCAGTTACTTTTTTACTTATTTTCTTCTGAAATAATGACATAAAGGCTAACACTTTGTTGTTGTCGCAAAAATCCAGCATTTTCAGAAAACAGCTTTCGTTTATCAGTTCCTATAACTCTTCGTAGAAGTACTCTACATCCTCATAACAATGTGATCTCGTTGGTGAAAATGGAATGAAAGGACCATATGACATTGATGGCTGGGAGAGTCCACGCGGAGATGTCTGGCCGACGAGTTGCAAGTTTTCTCACTAGACCCCGCATTGAGTGACATGCCTGTCGATGATGATGAAATGCGGATGAGGACAACATAACAACCAGTCCCCAAGCGCAGAACCTGGCTGGGAATAAAATCTGGACCCACTGCACGGCAGTCAGACGTGCCGACCTCTCAGTTAAGAAGGCGAAACAACGTTGCTGCTACATTGTATAGAAAAATAATTTACTTTATTTTGTAAAGAAAAGCCTTGATACTCAGTCAGAGACATCACACACAATGTTATAAACTCTTTTCATTTACTACAAAGCCTACACATGAATGCCCTTGCAGCTCACTTCCTCTGTAGTAAAACCTGTGTATTGATTTTTACTATTTCCGGTCGTTCTGATAACCGAATCTATCCTATTCGACATAATATGATTTCTCTTCCTAATCTATCAATACACAATGTGACAAAAGTCAGTGAATACCTCCTAATATCGTATCAGACATCCATTTGCCCGGCGTAATGCAGTAGCTCGACATGACATGCACCCAACAATCCGTTGGAAGTTCCGTGCAGCAATATTGCAGCATGTTACACCTGTCACCGTCCATAATTGCGAGTTTTGAAATTTTGTAAATGGCTGCATCAGCAACCGTAGAACTGATTGGTTATTAACCATTTCCACAAGGAAATTGCGAAAGTATTACCGGTGCAGGATTTGTTACACGAACAGGCCATAAACGTCTGATGGTCGGGCGATGCCGGTGGCCAAATTATTTGCTCGAACTGTCGATGAATGTTATTCAAACCAGTCTTGAACAGTTGTGGCCTGGTGACATGGCGTATTATCATCCATAAAAATATGATCATTGTTTGGCAACTTGAAGTCCATAGTTGGCTGTAAATAGTCTCCAGTCAGTGATCGGTTCAGTTGGACCACAGGACCCAGGCCATTCCATGTAAACATAGCCCACACCATTTTGGGGCCACCACCAGCCTAGGCAGTGCCTTGTTGACAACTGGGGTCCATAGTTTCGTGCGGTCTGCACCGCACTCGAACCCTACCAGCAGCTCTTACCAACTGAAATTGGGACTCATCTGACCAGGCCATGGATTTCCAGTCGTCTGGAGTCTAAAGGGCTCTGAGCACTATGGGACTTAACTTCTAAGGTCATCAGTCCCCTAGAACTCAGAACTACTTAAACCTAACGACATCACACACATCCATGCCCGAGGCAGGATTCGAACCTGCGACCGTAGCGGTCGCGCGGTTCCTGACTGTAGCGCCCTTAACCGCTTGGCCACTCCGGCCGGCGCCTAGGGTCTAACAAATTTGGTCACAAGCTCGGGCGCCGTTCTAGGCGCGCAGTCCGGAACCGTGCGACTGCTGCGGTCGCAGGATCGAATCCTGCCTCGGGCATGGATGTGTGTGATGTCCTTAGGTTAGTTAGGTTTAAGTAGTTCTACGTTCTAGGGGACTGATGACCACAGCAGTTGAGTCCCATAGTGCTCAGAGCCAGTTGAACCATTTGAACCACGAGCTCGGGAAAGGCGCTCCAGGCGTTGTTAACGAAGGCACTCGAGTCAGACGTCTGCTGGTCTTAGCCCATTAACACAAGATTTCATCACACTGACCTAATGGACACGTTCGTCGTACACCCCACACTGATTTCTGCGTTTATTTCACGTGGTGTTTCTTGTCTGCTATCAACGGCAACTGTTAGCAAACGCCGCTGCTCCCGGTCGTTAATTGATGGTCTTCGGCCACTGCGTTGCTGGTGGTGACAGGTAATGCCTGAAATTTGGTATTCTAGGCCCACTGTTGACACAGTGGATCTCATAATACAGAATTCTCTAACGGTTTCCAAAAGTGAATGTTCCATGTGACTAACTCCAACTACCATTCCACGTTCAGAGTCTCTTAATTCCCATCGTGCGGCCTTAATCACGTCAAGAACCTTTTCATATAAATAACCTGAAAACAAATGACAGCTCCGCAAATGCACTTCCCTTTTACGCCTTGCGTACGTGATACTACCGCCATTTTTACATGTGCATGTTGCTATCTCTTGACTTTCGTCACCTCAGTGTATGCAGATGCGTATATGGAAAGATATACAAGCTGTATCTTCAACTTTTGTTAGCTTTTCGTCCTCAGGTGCGAGTAACGTTACGGTATGTTGACAATTTTCACATTTGGACGGTCTAATCCGCATCCAGAAAGCCACTGTTGAAAACAAACCTGTGGTAGATGAGCAAACACACATCAATACAAACTCTCTCAAACAGTTAATATAAGAAATGATAAGATAAAAATCATTCCACTTGTACATACAGGCACATTGAAACAAATACAAATCCTCTCTCTCCCACCCTCTCTCTCTCTCTCTCTCTCTCTCTCTCTCTCTTACTCTCTCCCTCTGGTCATACACAAACATACAAACATACACACACACACACACACGCACACAGATCATAGTTATCTCAAAATTACAGTCAGTAATTGGCAATAACTTTCGACAGTTGGCAGCAGCAACCAAAACATAGTATCAAAACAAGTGTTCAGTTCCTAATACTATGAAGTGTGGAAAACAAAACATCAAATGGCAGCAGTTATAAGAAGAAGAACAACGCCAAAAATGGAATATAAACGCAACATGTAGAACAACACCCGCGGAACCTGTTCGTAGAATTTTTAATTGTTACTACGTCACAGAAAAGCCAACCACCAGAACTGTTTATTACCAGTATATACATTGAACCAAGGTGTAAACTAAATAGGATGAACAAAAGATGTACAGATCCCAGGCCAATGAAGATGCCTTTGAAAGCATAAAGGCGAAACGGGTATGGCTCAAAAATTTTGCTTCATTCACTGATGACCATTTGGTCCAAAAGTAAAAATTATCAACATACCAGAGTAAAAAATAAAAATTGTATATGAATTTAAATGTAAAATTTGAATGAACCTAAAAAAATTGCAATGAAACAAATGTTCGTACGTCTGTGGATAAATGTCATTTTTTGTTTCTCAATTTTCTATGCTCTCCATTTCGTGGTTATCTTAGAAATGAAATCGTGCTAAAAACAACAGAATCACTTCAGCTATTACGTCTATTACCTCGAATTCCAGTGTTTGCAATTCCTACCATGAAAATCAAAAGTACTTGTCAGGCAGTTTTACGATTGCGCAAACGAGACGATTTCAGCAGCTATCATACAAATGTCCTGGTGCCGTCACTTAGAGATTCCGTGATTGTAGCAGATATCATAGAATTTGCCTCTCATTTTTAGAGCGTATCGAGTTTTGTTTCTGCGAGGCACTCTCTCCATTAATGCTAAAAAATAAAGAAACACAAATACTGAAATATCTGAGTGACAGGATTCAACAGTGAATTCCATGAAATATTATTTTAATTAATGATTCAGGCACATACGCCTTAACTGATAAATGCATCCAGCGCGGACGTACGAGCTCTTTGTTCTATCAGAACTTTTCAGCGTATTACGACATTAGTTTCCTGTTGCAGCAGACGTCACGTTTCCACCGAAATTCATTAGAATAGCAGCATTAAATTACCATATGTAGTTCGCGCCATCTACTGCGGTTACGAGCCCCGTTGTAAAGAGTACAAAATGTAATATACGTCGCTAATTTACAAAGATTTTCTACGACTACCGCTGTCTAATCTGTGACTAGGCTAAGAACGTATAGTATTTCATTAAACTGACTGAAAGGTTTTGGACAGTTACTAGACACGAAACTTCAACGCACAAAAGTATAGAACTTCATAGGAGGTGACGCAGAAAGTCCAAGGTTCATCAGTAACTATTTAACTGGATAATATGATAAACATGGTGCTAACGCAAGACAGGGTCACGCTCTATGCGATCTTTGTGTAAACAGTGCAGCGAAAAAGGTCGATGAGTAGAAATTTAACACCTGTGACGTGCATGCATAACATGTCGTTAGTCCCTAAGCGTAAAGAACTTGGCGTCACCTGTTAGTATTGCTGGTTCCCCAGGAAGGTACGACATCACGGAACTTTGTGCGCTATAGTGCTAGGGGACGTAACATAAATACGCAGCAGGGAACGCACCAATAGTATAAATGCTCCTCAACATCAAGACGATTAGAGTATGTGGATAGTGGAAGAAATGTGGTGCTAGAAATACATTTACCGCACTCCAGTAGTATTAACCTATCCAGATATGCGTTATTCTGTTATGGGATTGGTCTATCGAGTACTCACGAAACCGCCATTGTTTTCAGTTCTCGGTCTATTAAGATTTCCAATAATTTGGTGATATCCACAGACGTAACAATTACCTTTCGTCATAACGATAACTGAGTAACCTAGTCTATCCATCACATTAATGTGACGACCTGTCAAAAGCCTGCAAAACAAATCGCTGTGAGAGAGTGACGTCCGGAAGATACCAACAGGGATGTGCACCCATGCCGACTTAAGTCCCGTGGCCAGCTATGCTAGGTTTCTCTATTGAGGATCCATGTCGCAAAGAGCCCGACCGAAGTGTCCCCACTTATTCTTGATTGGATTTAAATCTGGGTTCGTTGGTGGCCACGGCCTTGCTGCAGTGGTTACACCGGTTCCCGTGAGATCACCGGAGTTAAGCGCTGTCGGGCGTGGTCGGCACTTGGTGACCATCAGGGCCGCCATGCGCTGTTGCCATTTTTCGGGGTGCACTCAGCCTCGTGATGCCAATTGAGGAGCTACTCGACGGAATAGTAGCAGCTTCGGCCAAGAATACCATTATGACAACCGGGAGAGCGGTGTGCTGACCCCACGCCCCTCCTATCCGCATCCTGTCCTGAGGATGACACGGCGGTCGGATGGTCTCGATGGGCCACTTGTGGCCTGTAGACGGAGTGGTTTTTTTAGGTTGGTGGCCAGTGAAGTACGGGTACCTCATTATGGTTCTCCTTGAACCATGCACGTTCACTGGGAACTGTGTGACATGTTGCATTGCCCTGTCGGTAGATGGTATGGTGCCGAGAAAAACCAAATTTCATGCAAGGCGTAAATATGGCCCTCAAGGATAGAAGAATACCTTTGTTGATCCTTAGTGCCTTCCTGAATGACGAGATCAGCCAGGGAATCAAACGAAAATATTCCTCAGACAATAACGCTCCGACGATTGTTGCAGTTTGGTTGCTTTCAGACGTTTCATGTCATACACACCAATGGCCATCTGTCCGATGGAGCGTAACGTGACATTCGTCTGAAAAGGCCTCCTGCCATCATGCAGTGGATGTCCAGTTGCCCTTTCGCTTGCAGATTCCAGCCTTCGTCGGCAATGAACAGCAGTCATCATGGGTACATTAAACAGGAGACTGCTGCGAAGACCCATCTGTAGCAACGTTCGCTGAACGGTCGTTGAGGAGACGGTGTTGGAAGTCCACTAGTTCCTCTGGGAGGTCAGTTGCTCAACAGTTGCACTTCTGTTCGCCCATACACAACTCACTAGCCTTAGTTCGGCCCAGTCGTCGTCTATGGCCGGTGGTGCACCGTAGTTGCCTCGGCGTCGGTTCTGGATAGTGACATTTTCCCATACACTTTATACTTTAACAAAGGTGGCACGCGAACAGTTTACAGACTTACCGTTTTTGAAATGCGTCTGTCCTTGGCCGCGCCGTTTTTGCATTACGACAACGGCATCACTATTTCTGCGTGCCCCCAACACGCCTTACACACATTCTGCTGCTAGTGCTGCCATCTGCCGTCTGTGAGTGGTCATTACAAGTTGACATCGACCATAGGCGGTGGTCACTTAATGTGACTAAAGCGTGAATAAAGACAGCTACAACATGGGTTCAGATCGGAACGTAAGATATTTTAGACTTTTGCTGAGAGTCGAAATATAAGACTTGCAAGTACGACCATTGCCACCAACCTCCTTTAAAAAGGTAGGCAAAATCTTATACAGCAACATGTGTTTCCCATCGATCAACACAACAACAAAAAAATTAGATAGCGTACCTTTCAGTCGCAAGTAATCTTGCGTTCCTATTCTAACATTTTTACTATTATTCACTAGGCGTTCCAACACGCATACTCGACTTATCAGTGGAGAGCTATCCTCTTCAGGGTGTCAAGTGGCATATTTTTCATACACAAAGGAATTAACATATCCGAAACAACAGACACCACATACATAAGTAGGGCGAGTTCGGCTAATGATCACATCAGTGCAGATGTATACTACGCTCGAACTCTTACGGTAATCAGCGAAAGGTTGGGAGTACATCAGAAGTGTGTAGGTAAGTTGAAAATTTGGGTCTGACGGGAGGCATGATAAGCCAGTCTGTCCAGGTGGGCTGAGTATTGGCTCCAGATGGCGCAGTGGTCACTGGATCTATCTAGTACATGGGAGACTCCTGTTCGAATACCAGAGTGGAACAAAGTTTAAACTTTCCCAGGGCATTCAAATGAGTGCTCACTGGCAATTAATGTCATTTATTTTTTGTGTTTTTCATAATTAAGAAACTAGAAGCTATTATAAGTTACGGATCTTCTACCACATCATTGCTTTATGGCGAGGCAGCGACTACAGACACATAATTTTAGTGAATGCACAAATCATAGAACCTACCATGCGCAGCTGGGCATGTGCCTGTTCCATATAAAGACAAGTAGTTGCTTAGGTGCTATTGTACATTATTACGCTAGTGTATTAGGTAACTATTTCCCCCTACAAGACAACGTTCGAAAACACATACGTTGCCTTGAAGGTAAATTTATTCTGTAGTGCAAACCCAGAATATGAAGTGTTGTGTACATAGTTCTGCGTAGTCAGCGCGTACACAACTTTCCCAATAGAGCGCGCCCCGGTAAGCACAACAGCGCAGGCGCAGCGCTCGTTCATCTCCGCACTACGACATGGCGCTGTCTTAGAGACGGACCAAATTCTGCTTCCACCGATCCGCGTATTAATAAATAACGCAGCCAAAGAGATTGCTGCTAACGTAGAACCTTTTCTCCTCACGGATCACACTCACGCAGTGATACCTGAACGCTTGAGGTATTATAACGAGTGTACAGACCTCCGATTAGCAAGTTTGCATTTGTCTGCACCAGTCCGTACCAGTCTGCATTAGTTTGTACCAGTCTATAGTCAAGTTTCAGCCTGCACCTAATAAGATTATCATAATCCTGTACATAGCCATGAAGAGAAATGTATAGACACTTTGTCAAGTATCAGAGATATGTGAGAATAAGGTTAACGTACCAAGACGAAAGGAACTTCAGATTGTCAATTGTAAACAGCATCCAGAATCAAGTTATGTAATATCTATGATTTTTATTATTTTAATAAATGTGTGTGAAAATTAATCAAGTTCTGTTTAAAGTTGATCACCGTCAATCTGCTACTCTAAGCGTGCAAGTGGTACTTCTATCGTCGGACCTAAGGGCAGAAGATAAACACGCCACAATAAGACCACGAGACATATTGCTGACACTCGCCTACTTCGTTAGAGCGACAAGTCAAATAATCTGATGGTGTGTGTACCGAAGGTCTTACAGTATGCACACCACATGAAGTTTCCAGTTTGATTTAGAAAGAGTGGCACTCTTTTCAGAACCTAGCCGTTGTGCAAAGTGTTCTTCCCCTTAGTGTCCTATCTCCCTTGTAGCAGCTTTGGAATAGAAATAGTATATGTCTCGTATCCAGCTTAAGTGCTATCACTTAAAGTATAACACATCTCAGTTTGTGTTATAGTGCTACTCAGTACAATGACAGTATACTCATCAGTACTAAAACCTAAGAACACGTTTGCTAAATTATATGTGAAAGGAAGCTTTCCAGGTTATCTGCTGTTTGAAGGGTTCTCGGGTGTCCAGAAGAATACGATCGTCGAATGCCCACGTCATTTCTCCGAATAACCATTCCGGCATCATCAGGTGATGATGATGCAATGTTCTGTTCGCTCTCTGAGGCTAGTATTTATCCCTCGCGGGTCCAGGTGCGATTCCGTGCGAGGACGGCTCGCGGCATATCCGATGGTGGGGGAAGCGGAGATTGCGGTAGGTGCTGATGGATGGAGGAGGGGAGTGCGGTATCCCTCCGACGACTGTGGCGGAATTATCTCGTGTCCGTTTGCACTGTTGCTCCTTGATAGAGCTTAGTTTTGGTTTCCAAGTTTTACTGATTTGGTAACCCGTGTCCCTGTTGATGTGGTTGTCTGTTACGCGAATTTCTATGGCCTCTTCGAAGATAAAGTCCCAATAGTTATTTGTGGAGGCTACTACTTTGTCTCGATAATTCACTGTGTTTTAAATGTTTTTGCTGTGTTCTGCTAAGGCAGATTGGCTTGGTTGGCGTAGGCGGTTGTAGCATTGGAGTTCTTTGCATCGAGGAACTGCTACCCTTTCTTGATGTCCTGCTGCAGCGCAGGTCGAATGGCTCTCTAGTTCAAAGAGTGTACAACAAAGTCACACACACAGACCTGAACGTATATGCTTCCAGCTGCCACGTTGCAGCTCAGCTAAACGGAAACAGCACATAGGATCTCGTACGAACAGGGCCTACCAAAGAACCCTAAACGCCTAGAGAATGTGTTCCGCAAGAATGGATACGGCAACACCCAAATCCAAAGGGCCTTCCGACGATAGAATCGCAGTTGGAACCAGGATGGAAAACAAACGGAGGAAGAGAAAAAGGCCGGGCGTGAGCAAAGCGTCGTCCGAAATAGGGAGACTGTTGAGGCAACACAAGATCGACAAAGACTTTCGACCACGGGCTAAGACTTAAGGCTTACTAGGAACGATGAAAGACGATGTCGGGCGTGTACAAAATTTTGTGCGGCTGTCCTATGTGGGCCAAACATTTCATAGCGTCGAAGATCGACTCAAGGACAAAAACGTTACAGCCATCTAGGACAACCACATTTGCCTGATCTAGCAGAACATTGCATAAACACTGGAGACACAGCGAATTATGACGAGACAAAGTATTGGCCTCCACAAACAACTTCCGGAACTGCATCTTCAAGGAGACCATAGAAATTCACGTAGCAGACAATTTCGTCAACAGCGACACTGGTTACCATGATTCAGTAAGGCCTGGAAATCAATACTAAGTTCTGTCAAGGAGCAACGTTTCAAGCGGGCATGAGATAATTCCGCCACGGCTGCCGAAGATATACTGCGCCCTTCCCCCACCACCTACCGCAGCCTCTGCTTGCCCCATCACCAGACACCCTGCGAGCCGTCCTCGCATGGAATCGCTTGTGGACCCGCGAGGGACAAATACTAGCTAACAGACCACTGTATAAGAACCACCTGATTATGAACGAACGGTTATTCGCTGAAATATCGTGGGCATTCGACGTTCGTATCTGGCTGGACATCAGAGGACTCTTCAAACAGCGTCTGCCAGTTTTTTTGCTTGTTTTAAACTTCAATGTAAATATGTCTTTTGCTAACTTAATTTAGTTTTTAGTTATCTTCATGCCACGGAATGAAACACAATTCATTTTTAGTTAGTGAAATAATTACTTTTCCTTGATTTTGCAGACTGATGTAATTATTGTGAATTAAAGTCGAATTGCGAAGCCATACTGTAATTGGTTTTTTTGCCTCTCAAGCACTGTATTTTGCCAACTGAAACATTTGAGGTACCATCGTGGAGAAATTAAAATTTTCTTTTTGCACTTTTCATTCTCTACGCCAAGGAGTCGAATGGGCTGTTTGATATCCCGCCCATGCCCATTAAAATATCGCGGTTCTTTTCAGAAAACCAACAGACAATCTAGTAGTGGGATGCCGAGATTCTCTATTCGGAATATTTTCTTTTTTACATATCTTCGCTTCCCTACTCACGAGAACTTCACTGGCTGTTATAGAACCATCAGATAAATACCCCAGTAGGCTGGGAGTGAGTAAGGGATAACTTCCAGTTCAGGGTACTTGGGAATTGATTTCCAGTTCTAGTATTCACTTGATGATCAAGAGAGATGCTTGATCAGTACCGGGAGATTCGACTTATCTCAATTAATTTTGAAGCGTGGTTGAAAAAGGAGGAGGGGGAGGAGTAACACTTCGTCAAAAAACCTTGGTTCACCTGGCCTGGGTGATAGTACCTTGTGAGGGCCCCTTGCCAGGGATACGGTGAATGCCTCAACGGCAGTGAAGGCCGAGATGAAGATCATCGGTACGGCGGAACTGGCTGAAGAGGCAGCACAAAATCCAGTAGCGTCTGTTCTGGAATCCAGCTGGTAGTGGTCAACGTCTGTTCACCTAGTTGGAGCGGCTGCTCGATGCTCTTCTTGATCTCAACAGTCAAGTCGTAACCATGTGACCTTCATAGAAAATCACCACAAAACATGTTTCAACTTGAATAAGCATGATGGAACATAAGGAAAGATATCCACTACACCAGACATCAGTCTCTAGACTGAATCTTCCTGGTCATCGGATTCTGGGAGACCAGGGACGTCATGCGCAGAAGATTCGGAACTTCTCAAAATCTCTAATACCAAAACCGAAAAACTTCATAGGAACTCTCAACACAAACACACTCTCCAAAGTGGGTAAACTCAAAAAACTCACAAATACTATGGGAAAATCCTTGCGATTCAATAAACACGATTTACTGATTGAAATCATTTAGATTCCGGAAACTTCAGAATCTACGAAGGAAAACCTGCAGTCCAGCTGAACAAGGGACCCAAACATTTTGGCAAAGCTTTGGTTGTGCACAAATCAACTATAGACTCCATAGTAAACTTCCATTCAACATCAGAAAAAATCTCGACAATCTTAGTAAAATTTGGAAACAAGGCATACACACTGATAAATGCACATTCCCCCACAAATGATTACAATAGAAAATATCCACAGGCAATAGATGACTTCTTGGAACTACTGGAGGAAACCTCAAATAAAATCCCTACTCATCACAAGAAAATTATGTTAGGAGATTTCAATGGGCAACTCGGCAAAGAGAAAAAATTCAGGAAAACAACGGGAATTCATACAGCTCACAAAAGAACAAATAAAAACGGCACGACACTGATAAACTTCTGCGAAAATTTTGATCTTAAATTCATGTCTACACAATTCCTTAAACCTGTAAACAAACTTACAACATGGAAATCACCAAATTCAACTTTGGGTTAATTTCAGACAGACCATGTTGCCATATGTAATAAGAACACCAATGAAATACTCAAGGTACGAACAAGAAAGGGATTTTTTGAATCAGGCCATCATCTGCTGCAAATAAAGATTAGGTTTCAACCTAACAGAAAGAAACCACCAATGAACAAAGCAGAATTGATCCAGAATACCTCAAACTTAACGAGAGGGAAATTCTCCAGGAAATTGGGCAATCAAACGCAACGAACTAGAATGAAGTTGCAGAAGTACTGAAAAACACTATGAATTTTTGGTAAACCCTCAAGAAAGGGCAAACACAAATGGTGGAACAGTGGATGTGATTAAGCAATAGAAGAAAGAATACAAGCTTGGAAAACTTTCAGTAGCAACAAAACTACAGAAAAATGGTAGAAATTTTTGAGAATAGAGAAGAGTTTATCCAAGGCAATACGAAGAGGATAACGTAGATATTATAAAATCCGGCTTAAAGAAATTTAACAAGAATTTATCAAGAACAACACCAGCAGTTTTTACAAAATTTTCGAAAAAACCTAACAGGGTATCAACCACCTAATCTGTGCTTTCGCCGGTCCGATGGATCATTGGAAACCAGGCCTAAAAAGAACAGTCAAATTTTAGCTATATATTTTCACTCACTTCTCAACTGCGAGCCTCCGACAGAACAACTAGAGTTCTAAAAACCCACATCCAATCCCGATTTAAATCCGCCATCACATAAAGAGGTAAAGGAAATAATCAATTCTTTGAAGAACAACAAGTCTCCAGGGGAAGACGGAACCATAGCAGAAGTATGGAAATTAAATAACAATAATCTCACACAAGCAACCCACAGAATTCTATCAAATATTTGGGAAACTGAACAAGTACCTGCGGAGTGGAAATGTGCACTAATTCACCCTCTCCACAAAAAAGGTACATAAACCGATCCAAATAATTACAGGGGAATTTCACTGCTCCCTGTAATATACAGAATTCTTTGAAAGGCCCTGTTGAACAGACTAGAGGAACAAGCGGACCATTTAATAGGGGAGTATCAGGCAGGGTTTCGCAAAGGTCGATCATGCATCGAACGGATATGGAACTTAAAAACGATTTTGCAAATGAGAAGATGTAGAAATACTGTGGTAACTTTTGTCGATTTTAAAAAGGGCGTACGATTCAATAAATAGACAGACATTATTTCACAACTTAGAGGAGTTCATGATTGAAAGGAAAAGAAGGTCAGTTATTCAACAGGCATTAACAGATACAACGTCCAAAATTAAATTCAAGGGAGAAATATCAGAAGCATTTCATATCCATACTGAAGTTCGTCAGGGAGATGGAATGTCCCCCGTTTTGTTTAACATGGTTCTGGAAAAAACTGTGAGAACATGGGAAAAGGGAATAAAAGGAATTTAGCATGGGATTAAAAAAGAGCAGAGAATTAGGGTGACGTGTCTGTCTTTCGCTGTCGATCATGACATTTTAACGAACAATAGAGAGGAAGCCAAACATGCATTGGAAAAACTACACGAAATCTCACAGAAAACTGGGCTATAAATCTCCTACGAGAAAACGCAGTATTTGGAAAACAAACCTGTAGATAATCTCCACATTACTACTCAATACGGGAAAGTGGCACAAGTTGCCCACTTCAGATATCTGGGAGAGATAATCCAACCATCAGGACTGAACTCAATAGCTAATAAAGATAGAATCTCCAGATTACAAAAAGCATATAAGCTCACTTGGAATCACTATGATAAAAAATCTACTTGTGTCAATGCGAAACTAAGACATTACAACTCAGTAGTCCTACCAGAAGCACTTTATGCTGCAGAAACTACCGTCATTCATGGTCATACTAAGATCAGAGAAATTGAAACGCAGGAAAGAATAATTCGGAGGAAAATATATGGACCAGTGTTTCGGGAAGGAATTTGGATGAAGAGGCCAACGAGAGAGATTTACAAAGACACAGAAACAATAACAGACACCATTAGAAGGAGACGGATGAAATTTTATGGACATATCAGCAGGATGAGTAAAAGCAGGCTCACAAGACAAATCTTTGAGATAGTAAACAAGAGCAAAAACAAGACAAAGTGGATCACTGAGGCAGAAGAAGACATCAAAGAACTGGGGATCACACAAGACAGCATAAACAACAGAGAAATGTTTAGAACCATCATACAGAAACACACACTTTAAACAAGAACATACGGAGAACAGAACGGGAAAAAGATGGTCGGAAGAACACAAGAGAGAACACAGTGAACGTATGAAGAGAATTTGGAAAGAACGAAGAAAGAAGAAGAAATAATGACTACTCAAGTTCAATCGCTCTCTCAAAAAGGAATAATAGAAAATTATATATATATATATATATATATATATATATATATATATATATATATATATATGTGTGTGTGTGTGTGTGTGTGTGTGTGTGTGTGTGTGTGTGTGTGTGTGTGTGTGTGTGCGGTGTGCGGTGTGTGTACTTGTTAAATGTATGAATGTATCACTAACCTTCCATATTTTTCAAACGGAATGAAAGCGATAGGTAACTATGTCACCAACAACGGACTGCACAAAATAGCAAAAACATATGTCGCAAGAATTCATGCAATTTTCTTCTTAAACAACAACTTACATCACTTGATTTCTACGTGGAATACCTTAGTGGACGGTAGGTATTTCGTGAAAGGCGATATACTCTATTCTAAATGCTGAGCTGCATTAATTTATTTGCATATTTAGTAAATTATACGTATTTACAACGTCTCACTGTAATGGGGGCTTCCTTCATACACTTCGACAGTACGAAATAAAAACGATTATTTCTGAGTCATTTTATGTTACTGAAAACTATTCTAGTGTTTCGTAGAGCTATAGCTGCCAAAACTATTACTCTTCCTACAAAGTGTTGTTCTTCATCCTCCTCTTGAGCCTTCTGCCTTACCTGTGGCCTGCCACCCCACCCCCTTCCCACCCCGCTTTTACCTCCTGGGACGGAACATGTGTACGCCTACGGTCCACGTGTAGCGTTATTCATGTGAATGTTTACTAAATGTTTGCCGGCCGGTGTGGTCGTGCGGTTCTAGGCGCTTCAGTCTGGAACCGCGTGACCGCTGCGGTCGCAGGTTCGAATCCTGCCTCGGGCATGGATGTGTGTGATGTCCTTAGGTTTGTTAGGTTTAAGTAGTTCTAAGTTCTACGGGACTGATGACCACAGATGTTAAGTCCCATAGTGCTCAGAGCCATTTGAACCATATTTTTTACTAAATGTTTGCGAATCGTGTAACTCAAGTGGGATTTGGGTATCAGCCCGGTATTCATCTAGTGGGATGTAGCGAATCCCATTAAAACCACACTCAGACTTGCTGACAAACCAACCCTCGTCGTTAATCCGGCGGACGGGCTGGACGCGGGGCTGGAGCACCTCCCGCTCCCTAAAGCTGCGCTTTAAGACGCATGGTTATCCGGACGGGTTTCCTACTTGTTATTACTTTTTATATACTTAGTTTCATTCCTAAGCATTACACAACAAGATTAATTTTTGCCTCCATTCCACTTTCAATGGCAAAAACGTCGCATGTCTTTATAATCCTGCGATTTTCTTTCGTCTTTTTCAACATCAATTTCGTGCTGCATTAACTTTTTGTGCGACTGGAGGAAACTTTTGGTTGTCTTTCTAGTAACAAAATCGAAAATACCTAATCCTTACAATGTAATAAGGTGTTAATTTAGAATGAGATTTTCACTCTGCAGCGGAGTGTGCGCTGATATGAAACTTCCTGGCAGATTAAAACTGTTTGCCGGACCGAGACTCGAAGTCGGGACCTTTGCCTTTCGCGGGCAAGTGCTCTACCAACTGAGCTACCCAAGCACGACTCACGCCCTGTGGAAGGTAGGAGACGAGGCAATGGCAGAAGTAAAGGTGTGAGGACGGGGCGTGAGTCGTGCTTGTGTAGCTCAGTTGGTAGAGCACTTGCCCGCGAAAGGCAAAGGTCCGGAGTTCGAGTCTCGGTCCAGCACACAGTGTTAATTTAATTCATTCATCAGCTATAATATAAACATGAATCCATCTTTATATTGCATTACATTATAATACGTTCTACATAGACTTACAGCGATACAAGAAAATTATCCTAATTTGTTTGTGATTCTTAATATATAAATACATTTGTTTGTTTTCCGTATGCAACTTTCTATTACAAAGCATCGCTGAGTCGTGCATCATTAGCCTATACTTTAAACCCTAAAATAAGATGCTCTCATTTCTTGTAAATAAACAAAAGTCACACTTAAATTGTTCTTCTAAGGCTCAAACGTGAATTCGTCTCAATGAGCTTAAAAAAAAAGAAGAATATAATAACATCCATTTATTATTAAATCAACTAAAACTTCGTTGTATTTATCTCGTAGCAACAGCGTGAATATGCCGTACAACGAGTACATAAATCAGGAAAGTTACCCACGTGCAAAGTCTGCTTAGCAAGCAAAGCGTAACTACCAAGTGAACTTCCTACAGTCTTCGTGCAATTACCGGCTCCCAGAGTATCAGTTAAACAAGCACTCACGGGAGGTCTGAACTATAGAACAATCAGGTGATTCTGCTATCTTTGTTGCTCTACCAGCACAGCGCTGTGGTACTACGACGTAATAGTGGTTGATCTTTCGCGCCACAAATCCGCAGCGTGGTAAAACGGATTACAGTAATGAAGGGTTAACTAGATAATTATGGTTGAATAACTTCCTCGATTACGCTGTTAGAGCTGTAATTAGCGCTTAATGACGTGTGACATGACCAGCGGCACATCGGGGCCAAAACTGTGGACGTGGGCCGCGAGAATTTGCGATTTCGCCGTTCACGAAACCCATTATTCACACGAACGCGCAGCAATTTCATTGGCGCTGCTGCTTTGCTTTTGAAGCTATATTTCACGATGACCGTAATTCCCTGCTTTAGCCTATACATCAAACGACATCTAGTGTCAGAGTAAATATCTCGGTTTTTGCTGGTACAATGCCTGGGGGGTGGCTGTACTCTGCCTGTGGTCCCAAGGGGCTGTGCGTTATCTCGGTCCTTTGTGAAATGTGGTTTGCTTGCGCTCGCTTTTTATGACTAGGTATTTCGTTGCGTTCAGAACTGCATCTGTACAAATTTGTGAATCTCATTAGTGATCAAACAGATTACGTTGGAACCACTATCCAACTGTGTCTCTTTGCAGTGGCAAATGATGTATAGGAATATGTTCAGTATACGTCCCCATATTACGCCTGTAGGGAATATGTCATGACAAATGAAAGTTATTAACAGACAAGAAATCTAATCTGATGGCTGGTAATCGTGTGAGGAGAACAGATGTATATACTATGTTTGCGAAACTTCGGAATCTTTTTACTGAAGGTATAAAAGACATGGATGAATTGCAGAAGCAAATGCACAGCTGAAATACCACACAGTTAAAGACAAAAGTTATGAAGAGTAACGCAAGTGTAAGTAAAGACGAAAACGACGTGAAATAACGCGAAGAGACGCAAGAAACTGGGCTTAGAAGTGCAAATACCTACTAGAAAAGAGGAAAGAATTAAGTTTGCTACTAAACGTGGGTCTAGAAGGTCATCGAAAGAATAGAGTCATGGGAAACATTTTTACACATGCGATGAATTACTCTGACAAAAGGGCCTCACCAAAAATAGACTCAGTAAATTATTTCAGCAACATATCTGAAGCACAGATGTATTTGTAAACGAACGAAGAACAAGAAGAAAATGGAAGTATCTGAAATTCTGTTATAGAGAATAACGCTGAAAATCAGGGGAAAGACTATAAGATGAAGAGAAATAATAGAAATAAAAGAATACTATATGTAAAAATTCCCCAAAAAAATAACTGCTACAGTGATAAAACTTCGTCGTATCATGAAAGCAGTAGGAACTTCAGTAGTAGTAAAACACGAAATTCATTACTACTCATAGAAATTTAGTCACCTGTTTTGATATAAGGAATTTAGAAAGCCGATAGAAGAATACATGGTTTCGAATACTATTTTAGTGCTACACTTGCCTTATGGAATACTTAGTTTGGCTTATGTCCACAACTTTGGGGTGAAGCTGCAACTCATTTTGGAAGAGTGATGATGCAGCTAATAATACGTCATCATAACTAGTAGCCTGCAATGGAAACAAAACTTTAAACTGAGTGGTTTTACTGGTTGGAAGTACATAAAATCTGATGTATGAAACGATGGAAAATGAAATGCTATAGTCATCACATTTGAAGACTGTTGAATCGTGCGTATATTTATGAGTATCTTCATCCTACTATCGACCAATTCAAAACTTATTTAATCAATACGGAGGTATTCTTGGGGGGACGGGGGGGGGGGGGGGGAGAGTGGGGAAGGGGGGGGGAGAGGTTTTACTCTCTTCAGCTCCCTCTAGCACCATGGACATTTTTCCCTGATGTCTTAAAACATGTGCTGTAACCCAGCTCATTCGTTGCCGTATGTTCCTTTCCTCGTTGATACTACGGAGGTACTCCTCTCTCCTTATGTTGTCAGTGTGCCCAATTTTCAACATCCATCTATAGATTCGCACCTGAAACTCTTCGATTCTCTCGTTTTCCAATTTTCTGCCGTGTTCCAAACGTATGTTCCCAGGAACTTCTTCCTCAAACTGAGGTGTGTATTTGAGTATGAGAGACTTCTTTTGGCCAGTTAAGCCTTCTCTGTCGTTGCATGATCTACTTTTTATGTCCTCCTTGCATCCTCCGTCTTGTGTTATTTTGCTTCCAAGGTACTAGATTCCTTATCTTTGTCTACTTCTTGTGGTGTTAAGTTTAAGACTATCTCATTTATGGTACGCCGCGTTACCACTGTCTTTCCTTGATTTACTCTCAGCCCATAAAGTATGCTCACTAAACTTCGCTTCCAATGAGGACAACAATGTCACCAGCTAATCCTATCGTTAACTTCATCTCACTATTGCTTTTAATCCCACTCCTGAACCTTTCATTTATTATCGTCATTGTTTCTTCGTTGTATCGATTGAACTGTAGGGGCTAAAAACTATTTCCGTCTTATACCCGTTTTAGTCCGAGCGCTTCTTGTTCATTTTCTATTGTTCCGCCTTGGTTACTTTTACATGTTGTGTAATAACCGTATTCCCTTGCAGCTTACTCGTATAGCGATTGCTATATGATGTGGAGTGCATTGAGGGGAATGGTTTCTGACAAGGCCTTAGAAACAGTCCTTTCTTGTGAAGATGATCTGTCAGTGGCGCTAAGTCTTCCCGCTATCGGCAGATAATAATGCAGCGGTCCAGTAATTGCTGAGATGATCGTGATGCTAAACTCCCATCATTTCCCTGTTCTTCACAATGCGTAACATTTGTGATTTACTGAGACATTTTGTATTTATAGGAAATATAATTGCTGATCTCTAACCCTAGTCCAGGACGTATTAAAGAGCAGGAACATTCTCTGCTTTTGGAATTTTATAAAATGGTACTTAACAACAAATTCACATGCATTGGTAATCAACAGGATGCAGATTCACCTCAACAGAAGTTATACATCGCTGAATGCTTTGCTCACAGATGTGACACAAGTTATGAGTTTTTCTTTCTCGCTCTGACCATTGCCAGACAACTCAGATGCAAATAGTCACACTCCAAACATACTTTCGATACTTCTAATAATCATCGTCAGATCTGAAAATAAAATAAAATTAAATATTAATAAATAATTTAGGTTGAAAATATTTAGTTCTTTCTTTTGAATTACACCTCGACAAGAAGATAATATAGGTTGCCAATACATAAAATTCAAAATTCTTTGAAAAGAGCAAGAGCAACGGTGATATATGCAGTAATATAATAGTTTCGGAAAATCGGTTTAACGACTGGCTTTTGCGTTAGGGAAACTGTTTAAGTAAAAACATGATGTAAATACATCAAGTTGTAAATTTGGTTCATAGGATGTGTGTAAGTTTAAATGCAGCTATTGTGGAAGCAGTATGTAGGTCAAACTGGTAGAACTTCTAAGAAACTATTTAAAAAATTTATATGACTACAAAGTGATCGGTAATACCAATAGAGACACGTCTTGCAATGCAGGGCTCTATCCTTTTAAGAAATAGTCAAAAGAAGACACATATAATTGAATTTACAGTTCATTTTCAATCGAATGATTGTTGTAATAAAAGGCAGTGGTAACTATAGTTACTAATGTAGTTTTACATTACTACTGGAGACGATCGGTTCACATTAAAAGTGATTTAAAGTGAAATTATAATAAAGGCATGCTGGCTTTCATGTTATCAAAGGAGATTAGCCTTTTTATGTATGTAGTATTGAAAAACAGTTGTAGCCAGAAAGTAAAGTTACTCTGGCATTAATTTGAGACGCAATCATTTGCAAAGTAATAAATAAAGAATGATAATCAGTTTTTGTCACATTTAGGCACTTGTCAAAAGGATAGCATTATCATGAGTTACGTAACACAGAGCACTTTCAAAAGTACCTCTTATTTTCAGGCAAGAGCGCGTTTCACTTTATTTCCAGTTCTGATATTTCATATATAGTCAGTAACAAAAGAAAGTGTACGCCATTATCTGTATGAAATGAAAGACACTACTGTAAATATATGTTTACATGAAAATACATGTTAATACTACCTGCACAACTAATTAATAGTTAATCCAATCGCCACCAATATCGATTATAGCTTGGCATCTTAGCTCTCTCTCTGGTAAATTATCCATGTTTCCAAACTATAAATGTCGTCTGACACACCTCGCAATGAATGTCTTTGACTTTCTAGGAATTTTAGCTGCTGCTCCATATGAAAACTTTGGTCCGTTTGGATGATTTAGAAGGAACACTGCCTCATGATGTTTCAGATATTTTGCAGTCATTTTAACGTGCAACCGGCAAAACAAAACATACAACTCTCACACAGCTTATCTATACAGTATGCAGAAGCACACTGATTACAAATTCGAGGCCATTACCAGAGATATCGGAGTCGACCTTACATTTACAATTATGGCATACACTTTCTTGTGGAACTGACTGTACCTGAAATGAATGTATCAGTACTGCCATAAGTACGGAATAAAGAGCGACCACTTGGTTCCCATGCTGGTTAGCGGAGGCGATTGGCCATCTGGCACTTTCATAGCCGGTGGGATGAGTTGCCGAAGCAGAATTCGCTAGTGAAGTCAGCAAAGATATACATAGGGAAAGTATATTTATTCTAGCACGAATCAAGTAACTGTTATTGCTAAACATTTGCTAACAAAATTTGACTTTTGCCACTAAGACTTCAGAAGGAGTCTTTCAGTAACTTTACAATGCTACTAATAAGTAATGGAAAAACGTCGGAATAACGAAAGATATATAATTTTATACAAACTGTACCTATTGTATAATCAAGCTACAGACTGTGCGCCATAGTCGGCAATCGTCGACAGGATGGCATTCTATCTAGTCATGCGATAGACTATGCTCTCGTACCGATAATAGTTAGATTATGATCGCAGCGAACAACTTCACTTTGTTATGTTTCTTAAACAACGCTCCGTAACGGCACCCCCTGTAAAAATTATTGGCGCAAAAAAAAAGAACTTCTTCCAGTTTCATTACGTAAAACGTAAGACATTAGCATTGCACTTTCAAGACCCGACGACACAGCTACTGCTCTGCAAGGGGACATAAAACTAAGAGGGGTATCTCCATATAAAAGGCAGGAAGATTCCTACGCGGCAGTTCACTAAGTCGGTTCAAGAATGGACTGGCTTCATTATCGCGGAACGTAGGCGCGAAAGCGTGGCCAGTTATATTGCACGGTCCTTATACCACCATCTACGGACCCATCGGCTAAACTGAGACACTTCTGGAGGTTTAGTACGAGTAAAAGGTCTTGCAACTTTCCATAAAGTGCTGCTACCCATCACTCATTATTGGTGGTTATTAATGTAACTAAAATCGTCGCATTCCATATACTAAATGTCTTTTATGTTCGTGCCACACGTATCATTTATATGTAGGTGAGCACCTGTGCATTTTGCTGCTTTCTTTCTCACACGAAATACGTGATTCGAAAGTCATTACAGTCATTTACTAAGTTAATTTTTGCTAGTTTACGGAACTGGCAACCGTTTCATTCTGCCATCAAAACTCATTTAAACTTCATTCTGATATTCAAAATTATGGTTAACTACAGTGGGTATGTAATTTATTACATTTTTTTCTTTACATTTTGGTCGTTGTACACAGTAATAAATGTATGTGTATAGCAGTCAGATTCCAACTATTGATATTCTATCGGTAGTATTGCTCTTCGGATTCGATGCCGTGGTTCCAATAATAACAGCGAAACACTAGCAACACGTATCATGATAGAACGATAATACCTTGCACTGTAGAGTATAGGTACCTTGTAACCTTCCTACCTCCACCACCCATCATCAACGATGCATGGGTCCACATCATCCATAGATGGTTCAGTAAAATGCTAGTTGACATGAAATTATGTCATAAGCGTACCATTGTGCTGTTCACTTTATTTTACAGATTTCACTAGGTTCTTTATAAAGAACTTTTACTTTTCACAAATCGTGATTGATCAGGTACAATTACTAAGAATTTAATATTATTTACATTATAAATCTCTGTTGTCTGCATATTCAGGTACTACTTAAAAAAATTAAATATACACTCATGGAAATGGAAAAAAGAACACATTGACACCGGTGCGTCAGACCCACCATACTTGCTCCGGACACTGCGAGAGGGCTGTACAAGCAATGATCACACGCACGGCACATCGGACACACCAGGAACCGCGGTGTTGGCCGTCGAATGGCGCTAGCTGCGCAGCATTTGTGCACCGCCGCCGTCAGTGTCAGTCAGTTTGCCGTGGCATACGGAGCTCCATCGCAGTCTTTAACACTGGTAGCATGCCGCGACAGCGTGGACGTGAACCGTATGTGCAGTTGACGGACTTTGAGCGAGGGCGTATAGTGGGCATGCGGGAGGCCGGGTGGACGTACTGCCGAATTGCTCAACACGTGGGGCGTGAGGTCTCCACAGTACATCGATGTTGTCGCCAGTGGTCGGCGGAAGGTGCACGTGCCCGTCGACCTGGGACCGGACCGCAGCGACGCACGGATGCACGCCAAGACCGTAAGATCCTACGCAGTGCCGTAGGGGACCGCACCGCCACTTCCCAGCAAATTAGGAACACTGTTGCTCCTGGGGTATCGGCGAGGACCATTCGCAACCGTCTCCATGAAGCTGGGCTACGGTCCCGCACACCATTAGGCCGTCTTCCGCTCACGCCCCAACATCGTGCAGCCCGCCTCCAGTGGCGTCGCGACAGGCGTGAATGGAGGGACGAATGGAGACGTGTCGTCTTCAGCGATGAGAGTCGCTTCTGCCTTGGTGCCAATGATGGTCGTATGCGTGTTTGGCGCCGTGCAGGTGAGCGCCACAATCAGGACTGCATACGACCGAGGCACACAGGGCCAACACCCGGCATCATGGTGTGGGGAGCGATGTCCTACACTGGCCGTACACCACTGGTGATCGTCGAGGGGACACTGAATAGTGCACGGTACATCCAAACCGTCATCGAACCCATCGTTCTACCATTCCTAGACCGGCAAGGAACTTGCTGTTCCAACAGGACAATGCACGTCCGCATGTATCCCGTGCCACCCAACGTGCTCTAGAAGGTGTAAGTCAACTACCCTGGCCAGCAAGATCTCCGGATCTGTCCCCCATTGAGCATGTTTGGGACTGGATGAAGCGTCGTCTCATGCGGTCTGCACGTCCGGCACGAACTCTGGTCCAACTGAGGCGCCAGGTGGAAATGGCATGGCAAGCCGTTCCACAGGACTACATCCAGCATCTCTACGATCGTCTCCATGGGAGAATAGCAGCCTGCATTGCTGCGAAAGGTGGATATACACTGTACTAGTGCCGACATTGTGCATGCTCTGTTTCCTGTGTCTATGTGCCTGTGGTTCTGTCAGTGTGATCATGTGATGTATCTGACCCCAGGAATGTGTCAATAAAGTTTCTCCTTCCTGGGACAATGAATTCACGGTGTTCTTATTTCAATTTCCAGGAGTGTATATATTTTATCTTCAGAAATAGTTATTTACTATTGTTTTATTTTTTATACGAAGGTATAATCATATATGATACAAACCAGCTACGGAGTGCGACAGCTTACTACTGAGAAAATGTTATAATAGATATTTTAAGAAGAAAACACTGTTGTGTTCTGAGGCTCGTAGATTTATTTACGGCTGCCACATTTTTCCCTTTATTTCGTTGGCCTTGGAGCATTCTCATTACAGCCAACCACGTAAGTAAATCATAATGACATAGGACTAGTAGAGATTCAAAAGCAAACTGATGAAGAAAACACTAACGATGATGACGTAAAAAAGACGGAGAACTACTTGAAAGGTCATACTGAGATTAGACAAAGTTATGCCTGCTAGGTTAATACCATGCTGCTAGCACGGCGAAGCCTGCTTCCCAGGACTTCTGTAGTAGCGTAATGCGCATCTGCGTCAAAGCCCCTAGCAAGGATTTCCAGGGACTTCCGAAGCCTTAGAAACGGGACGCAGTTGAGTTGGGTCATAGTGTTTGTATTTGCCCGAACCCAATAGTGTAACCCCTGTAAGTTACCTAATCAAGCAAAATGTTGGTTGATGAGCTTAAGCGGAACTAAGCAGTTCAGAGTATCGCTACAGAAAGATAATGGTACTTCAAGAATTTTGCAGATAAGTTCCAGCAGGGATGAATGAGAAAATTACGAGCCTTTTAAATATTTATTCTGTCGTAAGAAAATTGATGATTTCCTTGACGTACCATTCTACTTCCTGCTATTTGAACACAAACATTGTAGGTTGAGTAATACGTGTAAAAGTGGCGAAGTTATACTCAATTTTACGATACTGCGCCGTGAAAAATTTACGGTGCTGCTTACATCACAAATTTCTAATCTTAGACAGTACGCTGTGACAGGTTTTATCGAAATCGGTAATCTCTGTGTTAGTGGATCAATAATTTACTGCAGATGTCTTCTTGGCTGCGCTGTAAAATGTAGTGTACGACATCGCACGCAAAGAGAAGCGATACCAGTTAGTGTTCTTACCAGATTTGTTCATTTAATTGTAATCTCCTTCAAGGTAGGATACATTTAAGTCTATATACCTTAGCATTCGTCCCTTCTACCTGAACAGAACATTTCTCCTTCCCATCTTCTGTGACACCGCATACAAAGCCCCCTGTTTTTGCCTTGTGGCGGAGCTTACAGCCATCGGCTAGTCCATCTAATAGAGCGCTTGAAATTCGCTTGGTTGATATTTCCACCATTTAACTGTCCGAACGTCTTTATGTTTGTAATACTGACATGATCATCCTTTACAATGTTGGGTCCAATTTTACTTTGCTAAGTGAATAAGTTTGTACAACCACATGACGGAAATATCATTCAGACATTACAAGCTGAAAAATGCTCCTGCTGGAGCACAAAAAATGCGAATATGTTCCTGTTTATTTAAACGGTTCTGACTGAAAAGTTGTGTACCAGCTTCCTTTGTACCTTCCTTAGCACACTTGAAATTTTTGCATCCGAACAAAATGGCTCTAAGCCCTATGGGACTTAACATCTGAGGTCATCAGTCCCCTAGACTTAGAACTACGTAAACCTAACTAACCTAAGGAGATCACACACACCCATGCCCGAGGCAGGATTCGAACCTGCGACCGTAGCAGCCGCGTGGTTCCAGACTGAAGGGCCTGGAACCGCTCAGCCACAGCGTCCGGCTGCATCCAAACATATTCCTTCTTTCTTTAAAAAACAACTCACCTGAGACTCCCACAAGGTCACCTGACTGTAACTTATTCACACCCACTAGATCATTGCTGTAAGTCGCTCATAACCATCCATTCTGAGTAGCTCTTTCTCACTCACTCCTTCAGACCAACTCATTGTCATTATCTCTTAGTGTCAATCATTGTCTAGCATGTAATAGCCGTAATACCCACCGCTCTGTCCCACTGATATCCTACTGATATCCTCCCATTGTCGCTGTCTACCTCTTGTTCTCTCTTGCTGCTAATATTTCATTCCTTTCTTCCTAGTGCTGCTATCTTTTCTCAGTGTCTCTATCTTTCACCTTGTCATTATCATACATTCTGTCCCTCATTAGCACTGGCTCTCACCCATCTCCACTTTCTCCTCACCTTAATACCTACCCCCCCCCCCCACCCCCTCCCCATCCCCGGGCACTGCCACCACCACTCTTTTCCTAGCACTGTTCTGTTAGTGACAACTATGTGCCACTGCCACTGTGTCCCTTTCTTTCTCTAACATTCCTATTGTCTCCATCGCTCTTCCTGTAACACAACCACAGTCTACCATCTCCCAACAATTACAACTTTTCCGTTTAGCCATTGCTGCTGTCTCTTTTCCTCTCAGCATTAGAGAAGCGAATATGTTTGCATGAGAAAATTTTTGGGAAATTTTTAAAGCTGTATATGAAGCTAGACTGAAGCAGCAGGGTCTTTCATTCACAGTCTTTTGTGCTCCGATAGCAGCATTTTTCTGCTGTTGCCCTTCTTTTACCCAAATGCAGCAGGGTATGTAACTCATGGAAACGGAAATAAATGTGGCAGTAAAATTTTACGGACCAATATCCGTAACTTCAGTTTGATGAAAAATCCTTGAACATATTCTCAGTTCGATTATAATAAACTTTTTTGAGATTGAGAAGCTTATGTCCACGAATTTGCACGGTTTTAGAAAGCATCGCTTGTGCGAAGCTCAGCTTACCCTTTTCTCACCTGATATATACTCCGAACTGTGGATGAAGGGCAACAGGCAGATTTCATATTTCTAGATTTCCGGAAAGTATTTGACACGGTGCTCCACTGCAGGCTGTTAACAAAAGTACGAGCATATGAAATATGTTCATATATATGTTAGTGTCTCGAAGGCTTCTTAAATAATAGAACCCAGTATGTTGTCGTCTACGGGGAGTGTTCATCAGAGAAAAGAATATCGTCAGGAGTGCCCCAGTGAAGGATGGTAGGACTGCTGTTGTTCCCTATGTACATAAATGATTTGGTTAGCCACAATCTGCGGTTGTTTGTTGATGGTGTACGGTAAGGTGTGAAGTTGAGTGACTGTTGGAAGACAGAAGACTACTTGGACAAAATTTTCAGTATATGTGATGCATGGCAGCTACCCCGAAATGTAGGAAACTGAAAGTTGATACGGATGAGTAGCAATATAGGACCTGTAATGTGCAGATACAGTATTACTAGTGTCCTGCTTGACACAGTCACGTCGCTTGTAACGCGATTCGTTATGGAACGAGCTTGTGTTAACGCTAGAAGGGAAGACGAATGGTCTACTTCTGTTTATTGGGAGAATTTTAGGAAAGAGTGGTTCACCTGTAAAGGAGATTGTTTGTAGCACGCTGGTGAGACCTGCTCTTGTGTACTGCTTGAGTGTTTGGGATCCGCACCAGGTCGAACTGAAGGAAAGACGTCGAAGCAGTTCATAGGCGGGCTGCCAGATTTTGTTACCGGTATGTTCGCACAACACGTAAGTGATACGGAGATGCTTCGAGAACTTCTCTAGAGGGAACGCCACGCTCTGTTGTTGAAACACTGTTGTGAAAATTTAGAGAAACGGCATTTCAGGCTGACCGCCGAACAGTTCTACTGCCGCCAACTAACATTACACGTAAGGACCACGAAGGTAAGACACGAGAAATTAGGGCTCATACTGAGGCATATAGACAGTCGCATTTCCCGCGTTCTATTTGCGAGTGGAACCGAAAGGAAACGACTAGTAGAGGTTCAGGGTACCCTCCGCCACGCACCGTACGGTGGATTGCGGAATACCTAAATAGAGGTAGGTGTAGATGTTAGATAACTTACGAGAAATTTAAATAACGCGGAACTAATTTTACACCACAGACAGGATTTAACACGCAAAAAAATGTTAGCATGTGCTTCAGTGCCAAAACATGGAGTTCCGAGATGGTAACGGAGACACTTTACAGCATAGTTCTCCTTCTTACATCTGTTTATAGCGTCTCCGCCACACGAGGGATTATACGTGTAGAAGTGGGGTAAATTGTAACCTCTGTATATCGGAAACGGATGAAGATATGAAGAAACTGTCCAAAGTTGTTTAAGATACGGATTTTAGGTATACATAGTAAAGACTACAGCCATTTGCTGTCCATAGCTATCTCGTAATCCGTTACTGGGTTTTATTTGGGGGGGGGGGGGGGGGGTGTTTCTCGATAACAAGTAAATATTTTAGAAAATGGGGAGTTGGTTCTTCTAGATAAACGCCTAGAAAATGTTCAAATGTGTGTGAAATCTTACGTTAGTTAACTGCTAAGGTCATCAGTCCCTAAGCTTAAACACTATTTAACCAAAATTATCCTAAGGACAAACACACACACCCATGCCCGAGGGAGGACTCGAAGCTCCACCGGGATCAGCTGCACAGTCCATGACTGCAGCGCCTAAGACCGCACGGCTAATCCCGCGCGGCAAACGCCTAGAAAATACACCGCTAAAATTTGAGCAATTTCCAGCGGTTACTAATTTTTTACGTTTCGCTGTACAATGGATTATATGTGTAGGAGTAGGGTAACGTAGAACCTCTTTGCCTTGGATAAGGGTAGAGATACCAAGGAAATTTTCAAGGGCCTTCGAGATCGGGAACTTAGGAATATATCGTAAATATCTAAGATATTTACTGTGTGCAGCCGTTTTAGAATCCTCTGTTTGGTTTCCGTTCGCTGGCGGCAGCGAAAATATAGTAAAAAAATCTTTTTGTGAGATTTTCCGAGGAACTGCCCATGAACTAATGGTGCCCGTCCAAGTCCAAAGCCCGGCGCAGGCTACATCAAATGCAAAAAGACTCAACGAATTTGCTCCATTTACCTAAACAGGAGAAAGCGTTAAATGATCATAATTTGACCCTGTACTATCGGAAAGCGGCACTAAGACATCTCGTTACTGGGTATAATAATAGTCCATAGCCCAAGGACTATGCAGAAGACTTAATCTTATCTCTTTATCACAAACAGGTGGCATTGTATAAGCACAGGAAATTCCCCTCCGTAAGCGCGGCATTTTGGTACACACTAAACACGCATGCAGTAGCATTAATACCGATTACATGACTGTGGCCCAAATATATGAGAACTTTATCAAGTGGACATATGTCACAGAGAACGAACACAAGGAGGAACCCTAAAAGTTATAATATATAGTTGGTTAAAAACTCAATAATGCAACACAATGCATGGTCAACACTGATATTCACATCACAATGGAGGTGAGATACCTAAGGGCCCTTAGGTGGCTAGACTAGTCCCCATATTTGTCTCACAAATAGCATATCTGAGATGATATATATTATTATACCAACCACCAGTCAGAAGTTTTCGTGAAATGACACTGTATGTGTTTAAGCTGACATTAGGAGATTTTTTGCTTTCCTGTTACAACGCGGACATTTTCTTTATTCGACGGACGATTCTACAAATTTTACCTTGGTATTGTTTAAGCGTCTAAAACGGAGCCATAACACATTGAATGCGTTACTGTCAATTTCTAAATTAAAAAAAGAAAAGTCGTATCCCATGATATACTAATAGGACTATAATTTAATTTGAGGTAATTCATTCATGAAAATTAATTCATATACATCTTTCTTGTTTCTATGTTGTAATTGTGAGCTCCTCTAATTGTCATAAAATAAACTGGAGACATTTTTTCTTTATTATAGGGCATGTTACTCTTGAGCAGTTGTTGCAAAGATCTTACATATGAAGTCGATGTTTTCTACGTACATAAGATGAGTTTAAAGTAGTTTACAGAATTTCGTTAATGATACATTATGCAGAATACCTATTATTTGTTATGTATATTTCATTGTCGCTCATCATTGTTGTAAATTCGACTGCAGCAATTTCCACAAAATATGTTCGAAACATTTGTTTTTCTGTTAAGGGGAGCACGTCACCTTTGAACAGTTGCTACAAAAATGTTGTATATAAAGTCGATGAATTTAACGTATATGAGTGATGGAAAAGACTGTAAGTTTCTTTTTGTGACTCTAAAATACACTCCTGGAAATGGAAAAAAGAACACATTGACACCGGTGTGTCAGACCCACCATACTTGCTCCGGACACTGCGAGAGGGCTGTACAAGCAATGATCACACGCACGGCACAGCGGACACACCAGGAACCGCGGTGTTGGCCGTCGAATGGCGCTAGGTGCGCAGCATTTGTGCACCGCCGCCGTCAGTGTCAGCCAGTTTGCCGTGGCATACGGAGCTCCATCGCAGTCTTTAACACTGGTAGCATGCCGCGACAGCGTGGACGTGAACCGTATGTGCAGTTGACGCACTTTGAGCGAGGGCGTATAGTGGGCATGCGGGAGGCCGGGTGGACGTACCGCCGAATTGCTCAACACGTGGGGCGTGAGGTCTCCACAGTACATCGATGTTGTCGCCAGTGGTCGGCGGAAGGTGCACGTGCCCGTCGACCTGGGACCGGACCGCAGCGACGCACGGATGCACGCCAAGACCGTAGGATCCTACGCAGTGCCGTAGGGGACCGCACCGCCACTTCCCAGCAAATTAGGGACACTGTTGCTCCTGGGGTATCGGCGAGGACCATTCGCAACCGTCTCCATGAAGCAGGGCTACGGTCCCGCACACCGTTAGGCCGTCTTCCGCTCACGCCCCAACATTGTGCAGCCCGCCTCCAGTGGTGTCGCGACAGGCGTGAATGGAGGGACGAATGGAGACGTGTCGTCTTCAGCGATGAGAGTCGCTTCTGCCTTGGTGCCAATGATGGTCGTATGCGTGTTTGGCGCCGTGCAGGTGAGCGCCACAATCAGGACTGCATACGACCGAGGCACACAGGGCCAACACCCGGCATCATGGTGTGGGGAGCGATCTCCTACACTGTCCGTACACCACTGGTGATCGTCGAGGGGACACTGAATAGTGCACGGTACATCCAAACCGTCATCGAACTCATCGTTCTACCATTCCTAGACCGGCAAGGGAACTTGCTGTTCCAACAGGACAATGCACGTCCGCATGTATCCCGTGCCACCCAACGTGCTCTAGAAGGTGTAAGTCAACTACCCTGGCCAGCAAGATCTCCGGATCTGTCCCCCATTGAGCATGTTTGGGACTGGATAAAGCGTCGTCTCACGCGGTCTGCACGTCCAGCACGAACGCTGGTCCAACTGAGGCGCCAGGTGGAAATGGCATGGCAAGCCGTTCCACAGGACTATATCCAGCATCTCTACGATCGTCTCCATGGGAGAATAGCAGCCTGCATTGCAGCGAAAGGTGGATATACACTGTACTAGTGCTGACATTGTGCATGCTCTGTTGCCTGTGTCTATGTGCCTGTGGTTCTGTCAGTGTGATCATGTGATGTATCTGACCCCAGGAATGTGTCAATAAAGTTTCCCCTTCCTGGGACAATGAATTCACGGTGTTCTTATTTCAATTTCCAGGAGTGTATTAAGACATATTCAACTAAAATAAAACTATCATGCAAGTCAGTTTTTAATCTTCCTAGAATATATCCGTTAATAATATCAACTTTTTATGTAAGAGCCTAGCAATAACTGCTCAAAGGAAATGTGCTCCCGATATAACGACAACGTATTTCGAGTTCATGTTAAGAGAGTTACATGCAGTCGCAATCACAACATAGGAGAAAAGACCCATATAGCATGATCTACTATTAAAGATTCGTCTGTAAATCCTCCTAGTATATGTAAGGACATGATTAGTTCTTGTGTTTAGTTCATAAGTGATACTAATGCTTTCAGTGTGTAATGCATCTGTTACAGATATTGGAAAATGGCCTATGACTGAAAGGTGTAGAATCGTACTTCAATTAAAAAAATATCTTCCCTGAATTCTCTGGATTGCAGCTGGGTAACGTCGACTTTCTGCCACAATGTTTCGGTTGACAGTCATTCAGCCATGTTCATGTGAGTGTTTAGCACTGTTGGTTCCTAGTTCATGTCGCTACCTTTATGCCACATCAGATCAGCACACCTTTAGGGAAGAAGAAACGTGGCCACCTACACAAGCAAGAGGAAAGGAGTTGTTAAAGTCATGGTTTACTGCTCCCATACGTCGGCAGTTTCATTCCTCTTTTCAACCCTGAGGCTGGTTTGCAGCAGAGCGCCATTCCTCTTTTCTGTCTGCCTTCCTCTTCATTCCCACGTACGTGTTCCATCCAACATCACCCATGATCTGTTGCGTGTACGATATCCTTGGTCTCCCCCGCCGATTCCTTACCTCAGTAGCCCCTTCTGCTATCATTCCAATGATGATGGTGTGTCTTAGGATTTGTCCTACATGTTTGTCTCTTATTGTTAGGATGTGCCCCCATAGAGATCTGGTTTCCAGTACTCTTCTAAGCACCTCTTCATTTGTTACTTTGTCTCTCCAGCTCATCTCCATCATCCACCTTTAGCACCACCTCTCCATGGACTCTCGCCATCTTCTCTCTCTTCTTCCCATTATTCAAGTTTCACATTCGTATAGAGACACCACACTCGAAACAAAACCTTTCATGCTACGTTTCCTTATTTTGAGACTGATGTTCTTGCTGGTGAGTAAGTTCCTCCTCAGATTGAACGCAAATTTCGTTTGTTGTGTTCTGCTCAGAATTTATTTACGGCTTCTATAATCCGTTGTGATTTTGCTTGCCAGGTAGGTAAATTCCTCTATCATTTCCAGCTCCTGTCTTCGAATTCTCATTCTCAGAGGTTCATATTCTGCTTCTGTACTGCATACCATCATTTCAGTCTTTTTCTTGTTTATTCCCACTCCATACTGATTGCATGGAATCCTTTCCATTGTTCTGACTTCCTCTAGACCTTCTTTTGTCTCTGTGACTATAGCAATATCATCTGCATAACGTAGCATCTTCTGCTCATTAATTTTGATCCCCATCTCAATAGTTTTTCGAACTTGGTCTATAGGTTCCTGGATGTAAATGTTGAATATAATAATATTTGCCTCTTATTACTGGTGGCAGTTCCTAATCACTGCCACCTCATTCTTACAGAAACTCAGTATCACATAGATGTCTTTGTACTTCATTCCACTTTTCCTCAGCAGTATTAACATCTCTTGCCAGATAACGTTATAAAATACCTTTTCCAAGCATAAAAAGGCAATATAAGTTGGTGTATTTTTATGTAATTGCTTTTCGAATTGGAATCTCAGTACCAGCATCGCTTCTCTTGCTCCTAATCCCCTTCTGAAACCAAACTGATCTTCACTCAGCATATCCTCCACCTTCTGCTCAGTTCTCTTCAAAATTATTTTTGTTAGAATTTTTGATACATGTGATATTAGCCTTAAAGGTCGGTACTGTTCACATTATGTAGCTGTTGCATTCTTTGGTATAGGAACAACGATGCATTTCTGGAAGTCTGTCGGTATCTCTCCTATGTTGTAGATGGACCTAAAAGTTTAAGCAGCGCCATTTTCATGCTGTCACCAGCATTCTTTATTAGTTAGTGCTTTGTTGTCCCACAGTTCTTTTAGAGATATATCAAATAATTCTTGCAGAATGTCATCTCCCTTGCCATCTTCATCTACTTGCTCTCCTCTTCCTATTAGTTCCTTCGAAAGAGGTGTTCCGGCATACAACGCCTGAATGTGTTCTTTCAATCTCTTCTCCATGTTTTCACCAAACAGCATTTTCTCCCCTTTGTTTTCTATTGTATCTGAGAGTGTTGGTTTCCATTTGTTAAAAAATTTATTTGCTGTTCTGTAGGCTAAATCAGTTCTTCCGATTTGCATATTTTTTCACTTCCATGCACATTTCCTAAAGAAAATTTTCTTTTCCTTTCCTAGCTTTTCTATTCACCAAATTCCTTAGTCTTCTGTGTTCAGCATTTCCTTGTTCATCAGTTGCGTTTTTATACAATGTTCTGTTTTCTATAAGTTCAATTATATATATATATATATATATATATATATATATATATATATATATAAAAAAAATTAGATCCCAGTCTTCATTTTCACCACCATGTGGAAAATTTTTAGCTACTTTCTCTGTTTCGTGAGAATAGCGCTTTGCCAGCCCCTCGATTTTCAGTTTTTCTAGCTCCCATTTAAGTTTTACTCTCTTCTTCCTCAGATATTTGAATCTGAGTGAACTTTTCATCAGGACCAGGTTAAGATCACTGCCTGTGTTTGCAGATGGTTATGTCCTGCAATCTTTTACCCGGTTCCTAAAATGTGCTTTCACTAGAATGTAATCAATCTGCTGTCTCCTCAGGTCTTCACGGGCCTTCCACTTGTATCTTCTTCGTTTTTGATGTTGGAAAAGTGTATTTGCAACAACTAATTGGTCTCTTGAGCAGAACTCGATTAGTCGATCTCCTCTTTCATTTCTTCTTTCAAGTCCATGGTTGCCTACAACTCCTTCCTTCAGTTCTTCACACACAATCGCATTTCAGTCGCCCCCGACAATCAGGTACTAACCTCCCTTATCATTTCTCATCGCGTTATTTACTTCTTTGTTTATTTCGTCAACGACTGCATCATCTTCTTTGGATTTTGCCTTGCATACTTTTATTATCATAGTGTCCTTTGGTTTAGTATCAAGTTTGACTAGTCTTAATCGAGAGCTATATTGCACATATCCCTTGACACGTGAGCCATAATTTTTCCTCAAAACTACTCAAACTCCTCCCATTCCTGGTCTATATTGGTCAGTTCCGGTGTGAATGGTTCTGTATTCTTCATACTAGAAATTACCTCATCTGGGCCATCCCATCTACGATATGCCTAGGATATAGATTTACATTATTTCCATTTCCTGTTTTAAGTTTTCTGGTTTGCTAAACTGAAGCAATGTTCTCACACTCCACGTTTCTATTTTAAAATTAGGATTCTTTTCCTTCACCTTCTCTATATCTTTTGCAGTCTCCACCTGGAGATCCGATTGGGGGGTTGTGACGTCCCTTCCCTCCTTCTTCACTCGCCGGGAGGAGGCGCGACTCGTAACGATGTTCGTCCCCGTCGGTATGACGTGGAACAGCAGCTGTAACTGTCGTAAGAACACAACTCCGCGCCTGGTTTAGAAATATTCTGATATCTGTCAGCAACAGTCTTCTCAGCTTGTGCGAACTGCTAAACTGCAATCTTTTATTAATAATTTTTTTTTTTTTTTTTTTTTTTTTTTTTTTTTTTTTTTTTTTTTTTTTTTTTTTTTTGCCCGCATCTCGCGGTCGCGCGGTAGCGTTCCCGCTTCCCATGCCCGGGTTCCCGGGTTCGATTCCCGGCGGGGTCAGGGATTTTCTCTGCCTCGTGATGGCTGGGTGTTGTGTGCTGTCCTTAGGTTAGTTAGATTTAAGTAGTTCTAAGTTCTAGGGGACTGATGACCATAGATGTTAAGTCCCATAGTGCTCAGAGCCATTTATTTTTTTGCCCGGTTAGTTCCGTGATGAAATAAAATCTTGAATTTTGATTTCTTTATTACGGTCGTTTTTCACATCATACATAGCGAGGGTGAAATTTTGCTTTCTGTTATTCCGTTGCTAAGCCGTTACTACGTCAAGATATTAAAAACGGTCCGACGTAACTCCAGAGGTAACTTACGTTGCAGTAAATGTTTTTTTTTAATACGGAGTAATACTGGTTTAAACTAATCACTTTCCACTGTCCATTATTCATGTACTCACTTAGTCACTTAAAATGCTTAAAGAGTCAATCAACTTGCAGTAATACGCATTGTATTGTCCGTTTAATGAGTTAGGCGGCACGTGAAATTTATCTTTTGACTCAGATTTCATTGTTCTTTCTGTAATTAATTGTTTGCCCCTATAACACACGCACACTGATATAACATTCAAGTTTAACTTCTGTTCAGTTCAGTAATCGTGACGCCGACGACAACTTTTGACTAATCGGCGTACTTGTCTTTCTTAGTGTCTTCGTTTTATTGTGTCCTACTAAAGACAACGCATTGTTGTTCTGTCGTTGATCCACTGATCTCAAGGTTTGTAACTGTTCATCAGTACGAAGGCTAAGTCCGATAAACCAATAATACTCAATTGAAGTCTAACACTCGTCTTACTATACCGTCGCGTTGAGAACGGTAAAGATTAACTTTCATCAGTCGAATGACTGAGCAATACTTCAGCCTCTATCTCACCAATTATCAATTATCCAAAACTGAAACAATCCAATAGCGTTTGCGTCCAGAGAACTATCACAAAAGTACTCTAGAGCGACTGAAGAAGAACTAATTAACTGAACATTTCCATATCCGAGTTGCATTGTAGTCGCATTGAATTTCCTTTTCGATGCGGCTACAACTCTCTGCCATCATAAATGTTATCTTTGACTGAATTACTTTCTTGGATTTAACCTTCGTTCATATGATTTCGAATTTATTCTATAGATGTTTGATAAGGAATCTGTGATAATCCTTTCCTTTTATCTCCCCTTTTTGTATGCTATTCTCAGAATTTGAATGATACAGGTGTTAGTCAAAATATTACCAGTGTACATTTTATCATCAATAGTTGCCGCCACTGTCAAGATGACTCATTTCCCTACTTTAAGTTTCCACAAAGTTTGTTAATTTGGGTTTTATGTCCTTGGGGCGTTACAGGGACTATTTTATCTCCGGAAAATTTTACAGAAGATACTGGCGTGGTTTACTGTTGGTGTTTGGGATAACCGTAGTTCTTTTATGTGGTGGTTTCCCGTTGCCTTTCACATCCTATGAAGTTGATTGTCACGTGGTTCTCTTGCCTTTGCCAATTATTTCTCATTTCCAGGGCAAGAGGGTGCTCCGACCACCAGATGCTGGAGTGATGACTTATCCCGGTCATCCCTCGGTCCCTGTTTACGTTAGCCATCATATGAAGTGACGTTGCCCACTGTCTACCGCCTAGTGATGTAGATCAGGAGTTTCACTTCATCGAGTCCAGGCATTTCCTAATTCCCTCCAGTACTTTTAGACAGTAAAATATTTTGTCAAAATTAGGCAGACTCTTAAGAAAACGTCATGTCAAAGTAATCTTTCACCCACCTACAAAGACTTCTGCTCTTCTCGGATCGGTAAAGGACGATCTGGGATTGCAGGAGGCTAGAATCTACTGAATTCCTGGTTAGTGTGGTAAACCTACATTGGTCAGACTACACGCACAGTGCGTGAAAGATGCGTTGAATATGATCACCACACTCGCCTAAGTCAGCCATATTGGAGTATTGTATCTTCATGAGACATTCCATGGATTACTCTACCGAAGAAATCTTGGCCTCGACATCTTTCTGCGATTCAGTTATTGAGGAATCAGTGGAAATACGTTCAGCGCAAAATCTTATTATTTGAGATGATGGCTTTCAACTGGTTACGGCGAGGGACCTTATGACTTCTTTAATTTCTTGAGAAACAAATCATTTTATGGACAATGACACGTCTAGTGACATTTAATGTAATTAATTTTGGCGTCTGAATTTTTACTCCGTGGGTCCGCATTCCGACAGATACGGTACATGCAGTATTTCATTACGGTTGCGCCTGCGCGCCATAAATGGAGCAGTATTCGAAGAGAAGCGTAACTCGACAGAGATCGCCCATGTAGCGATTGGCTTTCCACGTGCATCTTCGTACCTATTTTCGGTGTAAAGGCAGCGACTAAACTAGCGACCTCCAGTATAAAAGCTCACCTGAAAACGACTGAATAGTTGTCAGCCGAAATATCGTTGCAGGAAGTCGAAATATATCGTGGCAGAAAGTATACGTTTTGCGGCTGCAATCCCGAAATTTCATAGAATACTCTTCACGCCGGAATTATTTTATCACTCACAAAGAAAATATCAGCTGAACGCCTCACAAAATCAGTTAAAAAATACAAGAGTGTATACGTACCTGTGGGGGTTACACCTCATACTGATCTCGGTGATGTTTACTAGCTCTGATTGGAATTAACGTTTAAAAAGTTAATACGCACTATGTGACGAAAATCCCCGCATCATTCGAGAAATATAGACCTGAATCTTCACGAAGTAAAGTTTTCCACGTCCGTTACCGTACCTTTGATTGAAAGTATGAAGGTACAATATAACTTAGATAGAAGAAACTGTTTATGACACAGTACGGACAGGAATAAATACATGACATACATAATACTAGCGAATAAAGAAGAGCCAGTTATGTAAGCATTGAAAGGGTTCAGTAGCGAATCAGGAAAATAAATAATCAATACTGCAAACGATACAATTCCCGTTTATTCATTCCTGATGTGTGGAGACCTTCTTACTGCAGAGAAAGGTGCTTTCGTACATTTCTACTTCTGGTTTCCCAGATTTTACAATTATATTACAATAGCTGATGTAAACGTTAAATGTCATTCATTTCATATTATCCCTTCCAAATTTTTCTACACCTGATTCAATCATCCATATGAACATGGCTTATTTCCTGTGAGCAGTTACTCTAAAAAGAATTCTGCTCAAAATGGCTCTGATCACTATGGGACTTAACATCTGAGGTCATCAGTCCCCTATACTTAGAATACTTAAACCTACCTAACCTAAGGACAACACATACATCCATGCCTGAGGCAGATTCGAACCTGGGGCCGTTGCAGCACCGCGGTTCCGGACTGAAGCGCCCAGAACCGCTCGGCCACAGCTGCCGGCAAGAATTCTGCAGCCAACTGGAACTCAAGCGCAACTCAAAACGTAGGCGTAGTATAAAAGTAATGTTAGCACATTCTAACGCCGTAGTAGGAAAGGAAGAGTCTTACAGACGAATCACTGGTAATTTCAGCTTGCACGAGGAAAGATAAAATAATGGGATTCGACCTATAAACTCTGGAATCACAATTGACCTTGCGCTAAGCCTCACAAAATTGCCGTACAAATGATTCATTTAGGGACATGATATCACCAGATTGAGATGCAGTGAATCAGATTGACTGTGAAGCCATCTAGAAAAGATCCAAGGCATTATAAAGTTAGAACCTTTAGGAGTGCGAATTCCGACACAGACCATACTTGAAAATAACATCAAGAATAAAATTAAACTGCAAGGGAAACTAAGTACATTTGTTGTTGTTGTGGTCTTCAGTCCAGAGACTGGTTTGATGCAGCTCTCCATGCTACTCTATCCTGTGCAAGCTTCTTCATCTCCCAATACTTACTGCAACCTAAATCCCTCTGAATCTGCTTAGAGTATTCATTTCTTGATCTCCCTCTACAATTATTACCCTCCAAGCTGCCTTCCAATACTAAATTGGTGATCCCTCGATGCCTCACAACATGTCCTACCAATCGGTCCCTCCTTCTTGTCAAGTTGTGCCACAAACTTCTCCTCTCCACAATCCTGTCCAATACCTCCTCGTTACTTATGTGATCTACCTATCTAATCTTCAGCATTCTTCTGTAGCACCACATATCGAAAGCTTCTATTCTCTCCTTGTCCAAACTGTTTATTGTGCATGTTTCACTTCCATACATGGCTAAACTCCATACAAATACTTTCAGAAACGACTATACTCGATGTTAACAAATTTCTCTTCTTCAGAAACGCTTTCCTTGCAAATTGCCAGTCTACATTTTATCTCCTCTCTACTTCGACCATCATCAGTTATTTAGCTCCCAAAATAGCAAAACTCCTTTACTACTTTAAGTGTCTCATTTCCTTATCTAATTCCCTCAGCATCACCCGGCTTAATTCAACTACATTCCACTATTCTCGTTTTGCTTTTGTTGATGTTCATCTTATATCCTCCATTCAAGACACTGTCCATTCCGTTCAACTGCTCTTCCAAGTCCTTTACTGTCTCTGACAGAATTATAATGTCATCGACGCACCTTAAAGTTTTTATTTCTTCTCCGTGGATTTTAATACCGACTCCGAAATTTTCTTTAGTTGCCTAACTGCTTGCTGAATATACAGATTGAACAACATCGGGGAGAGGCTACAACCCTGTCTCACTCCCTTCCCAACGACTGCTTCCCTTTCATGCCCCTCGACTCTTATAACTGCAATCTGGTTTCTGTACAAATTGTAAATAGCCTTTCGCTCCCTGTATTTTAGCCCTGGTAGCTTCAGAATATGAAAGAGAGTATTACAGTCAACATTGTCAAAAGCTTTCTCTAAGTCTACAAATGCTAGAAACGTAGGTTTGCCTCTCCTTAATCTTTCTTTTAAGATAAGTCGTGAAGTCAGTATTGCCTCACGTGTTCCAACATTTCTACGGAATTCAAACTGATCTTCGCCGAGGTCGGCTTCTGCCAATTTTTCCATTCGTCTGTAAAGAATTCGCGTTAGTACTTTGCAGGTGTGACTTATTAAACTGATAGTTCGGTAATTTTCACATCTGTCAACACCTGCTTTTTTGGGATTGGAATTATTGTATTCTTCTTGAAGCCTGAGGATATTTCGCCTGTCTCATACATCTTGCTCACCAGATGGTAGAGTTGTGTCAGGGTGGAAACTTAGTGCCTCCGTTTTTCTTTCCAACTTCTATGATTGCCCTTTTTAGATATGTCTATTCCCCTTCAACTGTACTGCCTACTGATCTATTCCTTATTGTTATATCGATAGCCTTAGAGAACTTCAAGCGTATCTCATCATTCTTCAGTGCTCCCGTATGCCATTTTTTGCGTGATGATTCTTCCTGACTCTTCTCTTGAACTTTAACATACTCTTCATCGCTACTATAATGTGATCTGGGTCTACATCTGTTCCCAGGTACGCCTCCCGATCCACAATCTGATTTCTGAATCTCTGTCTGACCGTGTGTCGTGTCACCCGGCCTTTTCCAAGTACACCTCCTCCTCTTGTGATTCTTGAAAAGAGTATTACCATTATCAGCTGAAATTTGTTACAGAATTTAATTAGTCTTTCTTCTCTCTCATTCGTTGTCCCAAGCCCATATTCTCCTGCAACCTTTCCTTCTACTCCTTTCCCTTCACCTATCTTCCAGTCTCCCAAGGGTGTTAGATTGTCATCTCGTCTTACGTACTCTATTACCCTTTCAATATCTTCATACACTCTCTCTGTGTCTTAATCTTCAGCTTGTGACGTCAGCTGAACTATCGTGTCAGTGTTGGCTTGCTGTAGATTCTGATAAGAACAACCCTCTCACTGAACCGTTCACAGTAACAAACTCTCTCCATACCATCCTATTCATAACGAATTCTACTCCCGTTATACCATTTTCTGATGCTTTCTATATTACGCTATACTTATCTGACCAGAAATCCTGGTGTTTTTTCCATTTCACTTCGCTGACCCTCTACCATATCTAGATTGAGCCTATACGTTTTCCTTCGCAGATTTTTCTTGTTTCCCTACCACGTTCAAGTTACTGACATTCCACGCCCCTTATAATTAGCCTTTCGTTGGCTATTCAGTCCTTTTCTCACACTCACTCCCTCTCTGCAGTCCCCTCTCGGAGGTCCGATTGGGGGACTATTCCAGAATTTTTGGCCATTGGAGAGGTCAACGTGACACTTTTCCAATTACAAATAACGTGCCTTTAATGCAGTGATTTTCATTGCCTTCTGCGTCCTCATGCCGTTGATCATTGCTGATTGTTCTATATTTAGAGTCAGTTCCCATTCCAAGGACAAGAGTGTGCCCTGAATCTGTGTCCGCTCCTCCACCCTCTTTGACAAAGCCGCTGGCAGAATGAAGGTGACGTCTTATGCCGGAAGACTTTGGCCGACATGCTGATTATTAATCAGAATTTTAGCGGTGGCGGCCTTCGATCTTCGAACTGAGGACTTTACGATTGGTAATGAAAGATGCTATCCTTAGACTACCCACTAAGTAAAATTATAAGAACGGAGATATGTCAGTTACGTGTATCTAATAGGAAATACAAGTTACGAGAAGAATATCGACTGGAAAGAGATGTGCGAGAGCCAGCCAGGGAAGGTAAATGGAGCAGCTAACAGCTGGTTTGGTAGCAATGATGACGGCAGAATGGCGGGCAATATGACTCCAGGTAGTTGTGGCAAACGCCAGACGCGAGAAAGCGTCGATGGTAGATAAAAGAATTGGCGTCATAGCACACAGAATCAATACATACCGTGAGTTGGGCGTGAGTGAGGAGGTGGATTTGTGCCCACTATGATAAAGCGATTTCCTGTGTGTATGTATCATGTGACTGTACAATGGTCAGTAAATCGATGAAAATGACACACGACTGGATTCAACATCTCATTCAGTAGGTACTATGTACACAGGGCAGAGTGGCCAGATGAGGCAATGGAATTTTTGATTTTATATCGACTTAATTTTTGGTTTGATTACAAACAGTACTACCTATCCGCTTGCGGCTATCTTTCTAATTAATTTTAAGGCGCCTTACGAGGATGCGTATCAATCGGAAAGATTGCGAGTCGAGAGAGCTTCCTTTTTGGTAGCGTGATGAGTGAGACTTAATGAGCATTCCTTCAAATGACAACTTCATTCTGGGACAACTCGAGACACGTTAATCGGGACTTGGCCTACACAGGCCCTTGGGGCTGATCCGCTGCTGTAATGTCTTCAGTCTACTCCATGTTGTTCTCACTCTCTTTCAGGCCCTTTGGGGCTGATCCGGTGCTGTAATGTCTTCAGTCTACTCCATGTTGTTCCCACCCACTTTCCAGTTCCTGCTGGATTTCATTAAGTTCGATGATTTTTCTCATGACCGTTGGGTTTTGGTGCCACCTTCGTAATGCGAAGCATTACAGCTTACTACCTGGGCGGCGAACTCCTGTCCTTCCCCAGCAGACCCCAGCGCCACTCCTTTCGACTTTACAACTGGCAACAGATGTGAATCCGCCACACGCCGGTCGTTAGCATGGATAAATGACGAGACAGAAGCCGAAGGCACACGACGTCGCAGATCGCTGCCCGACCACAACCAACTCTGCATTGCAGACGGCAGGCTACACTCTGGTGAGATCTGACTCAGTAACCAGCTCCTCAGAGAACACAAGTGCCTTACCTCTATCCGAGTTCCCTGAGACTAGGTGTTCGATGAAGTTTACTTTTTGTGGTTGTTTTAATAAACTGTTTTGATCTTACTATCTGTGTTCACGTCACAGTCATTCCAATAATTTGCACACATCCAGTGATTAGGAACCGGCTGGTCCCGGCGGAGGTTCGAGACCTCCCTCGGGCATGGGTGTGTGTGTTTGCCCTTAGGTTAATGTAGGTTAAGTAGTGTGTAAGATTAGGGACTGATGACCTTAGGAGTTAAGTCCCATAAGATCTCACACACATTTGAACATTTTGGTTAGGAACTTTGGGTTTGCTTAGTTATGATAAATTATGGGGCCCACCAAACAAGGTATCAATTCCCTTTCTCTCTGTTTCATTCACAACATTTAAGTGTCCACCATCGGACTCGATATCACGTCAAAGATCACATTTTTGGCGTCCCAACATTAGGTCTTGACTACGTACTATACGGAAATATCGTTCTTCGGCTATGTGGGGCACGGCACATTGTCACTACCCAACTCCTTGAAGTTTAGTAGGCCACGGTAATTATATTGTTGCGCACATTGACACCCTTGGATGGTGAGTTTGTGTGTGTGTGTTTACCAAATACAGTATATTCTGAGATATAAGCTGTCACTCTCGTTCAGCCAACGGTTTTGTCAAGCAGGGCGGAGGAGTCGCCAGAATTCCAGGGCACTCCCTTGTCCTTGGGGTGGGAAATCGTCCATAACGGGAGGTAGAATCAGAAATGATCAACGTCCTGAGGATGAGGAAGGCAATGGAAACCGCTGCATTAAAGACACATATCACAATTAAGTAGTACTGAAGTGTCGGCAGAAGTTTAAGAGACCAATAAGGAAGAATCAGTGCACAAGGAAGTGGGATGCTAAAGGATGAAAGATAAGTTTGAAGTTCTCTGAGGCCATAGGTACCGCGATAGTGAATAGCTCAGCAGGCATTTCAGCTGAAGAGTAATGGAGTAAAGAGAAATCACAGAAGTTGGAGAAAGAGAGAGAGGTATAAGGAAGGTAACTGCGAAGAAACCATGGTTGACAGAAGGAATGCTTCAGTTAATCGACAAAAGAAAAAACTACAAAAATGTTCAGAGAAATGCAGGAATACAGAAATAAAAGTCACTTAGGAGTGAAATAAACAAGAATTGGATGGAAATTGCTACATGAGAAATGTGAAGAAATCGAAAAATAAATGATTGTCGGAGGGACTGACTCAGCATATAGAAAAGTCAAAACAAGGTACGGTGTAATTAAAAGGAAAGGCGATAACATTAAGAGTGAAATGGGAATTGTACTGCTAAATGAACAGGAGAGAGGGGATAGGTGAAAAAAGTGCATTGAGGCCTCTATGAGGGGTAAGACTTTCTGATGACGTGATGGAAGAAGAAACAAGAATCGACAGGAAGGGGATAGGGGATCCAGTAATAGAATCATAATTTAGAAGAGCTTTGCAAAACGTAAAACCAAAACCGGCAAAAGGGATCGATAGCATTAGATCGGAATTTCTGTAATCATTATAGGAATTTCCAACAAAATGACTATCCTCGTTGGTACATAGAATGTATGAGACTGGCCGTATACCATCTGCCTTTCGGAAAATTGTTCCGAAGACTGCAGTAGCTGAGAAGTGAGAGAATTATATATCGGACAATAAGCTTAAAAACTCGTGAATCCAAGCTGCTGGCAAAATAATATACAGAAGAATGGAGAAGAGATTGAAGATGCGGTGGATGAAAACCAGTTTGGCTTTAGGAAAGTACAGGCATCAGAGAAGGAATTCTGACTTTGCGCTTGATAATGGAAGCAAGACTAATAAAAAACTGAGGCAGATTCTTTGGATTTGTGGACATGAAAAAAATGTTCGACAATGTTCAGTGGTGGAAGATGTTTATAATTCTGTGTGAAATTTGTGTAAGCTATAGGCGAGACGGATAATATACGGCATGTACAAGAGCCGAGAGGAAATAATAAGAGTGCAAGGCCAAGAACGAAGTGCTCGGAATAAAAACGGTGTAAGACATGGATCTTGTCTTTCGGCCCTGCTGCTCAGTCTATACTGGAAGAAGCAATCACGGAAATAAAAGGTTCAAGAGGAGGACTAAAATTCATTATCAGAGGATATCAACGTTAAGATTCGCTGATGACATTGTTATCCATAGTAAAAGCGAAGAAGAATGTAATGAAGAGTCTACTGAGTACAGGATATCGATTCAGAGTAAATCGAAGAAAGACGAATTTAATTAAAAGTGGTAGAAACGAGTATAGCGAGAAACTTAACATAATAATTTGTGATTACAAAGCAGATGAGTTTCAGGAATTCCGCTACCTTTTTTTTTTTTTTTTTTTTTGCTGGCGCTATAATTATCTCTTGTCTTGACTCTGCACGGGCGCATATTGCTTCAGCATTTTCTTGTCGTTTTTGCTAATAAGTGTTTTCAGGTGGGCGTTGCGGAACATTTCTTTGGTTTTGTCATAATTTTTGTCTTTTTGTTGCCTTTGTGTCTTCCAATATGCCCACCAATCCTGTCCCGCCCCCTGCTCCAGCAACGCATCCGCAATCATTAGATGGTACACACCAAATGCAGATGTTTCGGTCTCAGACATAACAGATATCTACCCTGCTCAACACGCTGCAGCAGCTACTGGCCAAAGCTTCCCACCCGCAGGAATAAGTACCGCTTACTACAGCTGCTGTACCACCTTTTTGACAGTTTAGTGAACAAGACGAGAAATGGCTCGAGTGGTTGTCTCAGTCTGACGCCCACGTCATCGCCCACAATGTGTCAGGTACTGTGAAACTTCCCTATCTCCCATAAACGATAGGAAGTGCAGTGTTCTGCCTCATTCAAGAACATTTTCCTAACATTTTCACAACCGAGTGAACTGTCGTACGGACAAGCAGTAACATCACTAACAAACTACTATGAGCAAGAAGTGTATGTGGTAGCAGCTAGGTATCAATTCTTTAATTGCAAAAATCGGTCAGAACAAACGTATCGCGAGTGGGTAAGAGATTTGCAGCGAATGACAAGGAAATGCAAATTCACATGTGCTTGCGGTGCTTTATATTCAGATGTTGTGTTGCGTGAAGCGATCGTGCACAATGTATCTCATGTCAAAATCGGAGACCATATTTTGAAACAATCCGCTCCATCATTTCTGCATGTAGTGCAAATATTAGATCAGTACGATTCCGGTGCCTTGTCGGCTGATACATTTGAGCAGCCAGCTATATGTTGGTCTGAGTCCCTTAGCTGTGAACGCCCAATTCCGCGCCGGCGGCTTGCGCTAGCCAAGCCGAGTAAAGAACGTTCCATATCACGTCAGCAGTTCGCGGCTACACTGGCGAACAGAATTAAATCTTGCCCTGACTGTTATTCACGGCACAAACGCCAAGATTGCCCCTCCCGACAAGCTCAGAATTAGCTAGTGGTAGGAAAGGAAAGTGCAATCCGTATATTTGCAACGGAACAAACATAAGAATTTGGCCCACTCACAGAAATCTACTCATCAGTGATATATCAGTCAAATAAACATTTTCTCGATTTTCTTATTTGTGGGAAACGTGTGAAATTTGAGTTGGACATGGGCGCCTCTATCACGTTCCTAAATCGTCACACAAATGACATGTTAGGATCCCCACGCCTGTCTAAAACTAGCATGCAATTAACGGCTTACAATGGACAAGACATTCCCGTTCTCAGACATGTACATCGCCAGCTATGTATCACTCGCATACGCGAACTATGACTATTACAGTGATACATTCACGCTAGTGTGAGAACATATTTGGACTTGACTATTTTGATTTGTTTGGCTTTAACATTCAGGACAATGTGTTGCCAGTATTTACATTCAATCCAAAGGATAGTGCATCTACCTTCCTAAATGAATTCCCATAACTCTTTCATGGAGGTTTAGGCAAAGCTAACAATTTTGTTGCACATATTGCGTTGAAGGACAATGCTGAGCCGAAATTTTGCTGGGCCAGAACTGCCCCCATAACATTACGTGATAAAATCGCAGCTGAACTTAAATAATTGCAAGATAATGGAGCTATTGCGCCCATTTCAGCTTGTCAATGGTCAAGTCCGCCGGTTTAATTCCCCAAATCTTAGGTCGCACTCGCCTCTGTGTTGACTTTAAGTCTACAGTCAACCCACAAACTGTCATTGATACTTTTCCATTGCCACGGCCAGAGGATTTCATGGGCAAATTTGGCGCTGGATGCTAGTTTTGAAAAACTGATTTGCGCATTTGCGTATCTTCGTATACCGCCCGATGAAGAGTCTCAAAAAGTGTGTGTAGTAAATACTCATTTGGACTTGTTCAAATGTTTGCGTTTGCTTTTTGGCAGTGCTACTGCACCCACCATTTTCCAAGGGTATGTGGAACAGCTGACTGCACAAGTGCCAAACTGTTAAAACTATTTGGAAAATAGTGTTGTAGCAGGTCCTACACCTGAAACCCATATTGTAGATTAATGTACTTTGTTTCGTATGTTATCTGATGCAGGGCTAATGTACAGACTGGACAAGTGTGATTTTTTTAAAGCCTGAATTGCAGGATCTTGGTCATGTCATAAACAGTCAGGATGTACATCCTCTGCGCCAGTTCCTGGCAATATCAAAGAATTGCAGTCGGTTTTATGAAAAAGAAGTATTGTATTCGGTTTATACCAAATGCTGCACAAATCGCAGCTCCATTGCTTCGCTTGCGTCGCAAGAATGTCCCCTTTGTTTGGACAGATGAGTGCCAAGTAGCATTTCAAGAAGTTAAAAATGCATTACTCAGTGATCGATACTTAGTTCCCTTTGATCCTGAAAAAACAGTGGTATCGCAAGTTAACGCTTCCTATTACGGAATCGGAGCAGTGCTTTCGGACACAACTGTTGTTAAAGACAGGCCTATTGCGTTCGCTTCAAAAGTGTTGTACAAAGCTCAATGTAGCTATCCACAAATCGAAAAAGAGGCTTTGGCTATTCTGTATGATGTCACCAAATTTCGCCACTATTTGTGTGGCAGGCAATTCTGCTTAGTAACGGATCATAAGTCTTTGCAGTCCTTGTTTCATCCGAGTAAACGGGTTCCTCTACGAACTGCCCAAAAATTGCAACGATGGGCTTTGTTGTTGTCTCAATACAGTACGAGATTGTGTATCGACCGACAGCTCAACATGGTAATGCGGACGCACTTTCACATCTTCCAATTGGCCCTGATAAAGATTTTAACACTCCTGCTGCATCTTGTTGTCACTTCGATGCTTAGAATTCTGAATTGCTTCAGTCTTTTCGACTGAACTATAATAAAATTTCACATGCCACGGAAGCTGATCCAGATTTGAAAGGTTTACTACAGTATATTCGCACATCTTGACCTTGTTCCTGCATAGCATAAAGAACTCTCTAGTGCGCCGATACTTGCACGTCGGTATAGCCTCGCTGTACAGAAAAGTGTAATTCTTGTTCAAAATGACAGTGGACAGTCACATGCGTTGATCAAAAAAACGGCTCTGAGCACTATGGGACTCAACTGCTGTGGTCATAAGTCCCCTAGAACTTAGAACTACTTAAACCTAACTAACCTAAGGACAGCACACAACACCCAGCCACCACGAGGCAGAGAAAATCTCTGACCCCGCCGGGAATCGAACCCGGGAACCCGGGCTGCGTTGATCCCTAAAGCTTTGCAAAAAGAGTGTCGCAGTTACTTCATCAAGGACACTCGGGGATTATTAGCGCGTCGACACTGTACTTGGCAGGGAATGGACGCCCAAATCGAACACATGACATCGCAGTGTCACGCATGTGCGAAAAATCAGTCCGCTCGGCCACAAAAATTGTTTGTTTGGCCTATGTCGTAATCGCCATTGCAACGGGTGCACATAGACTTTATGGTACCCTTTTGGAACACTCGCTGGCTAAAATTGACTCATATAACAAGTTTCGTTTTGCTGTGCCAATGAACTCAACAACGTCACGTAGCACAATTCAGGTGTTGTCATATATTTTTCGCCTAGAAGGTTTATCTGAAGTAATAGTGTCAGACAACGGACGTCAGTTCACTTTCCAAGAGTTTGAAACATTTTGTCAACGCAATGGCGTATGGCATCTAACTGGTACATCGTTACATCCAGTCAAACGGCGAAGCGGAACGGTTTGTCAGAACATTCAAGCAGCAGTTGGCCAAACTTCGCTCCGCATACACCAGAGATCAAGCACTGCAACTGTTGCTCGCCTTATATTGTTCGCACCCCAGATGTGGATCATAGACGGCGGAGTTGCTTCACGGCCGCCGCCATCGCACACTGCTCCAACTGTTCCACCCTCCGCAGCATCCGGTGCCGAAGGAAGGCCGCAAGTATCGCTTCGCGCCGCATCATATTGTTTTTATACAGGGTTTTTAGCGGCAGAAGACGATGACGAGATCGTCCGTCGACTTGGCGCTTTCAGGTCTAGATGGATGGCAACGCTGCCATCAAAATCAACTTCGCCTCTGACATGTACACGATAATCTATCAGTCTCTCATCCCCCAGATTCACGGGTCAAGGGGGCAGCGCCGCCACGGCAGCTGCCAGAGGGTGTTCTCACGACACCGTGGGACGACCTCATGGAGTCTTCGCCTTCTCCGCCTCTTCTCGTCCTACCGACGGAGCTGGACCCGCCCACACCGCAGCAGTTGCCGCCTTCTTCATCTGGTTCATGGCAACAGGAGGTGGACTCGTACCCCTCTGGTCGTTTTCCGGGGGAAGTTTCCTCCAGAGTGCAGGCCGGATGGTGACGTATGGCCGGAAGTTGGATGGCCCCTGGAGTCACAGCTTTCGGCCCATTAGAGCGTAGCGTCGATGCTCCTGTACACCCCCCCCCCCCCCCCCCCCCCACGGTCGCACTCCACACTCCACGACGGTCCGTCACTGTGGAGGGGGAGGAATGTTCTGGCGTAACCACAGGAGGCGGAGCGAAGATGCATTACGCATGACCAGAAAAGGTGTTGAGGAAACATCGGCCAATGGTGCGCGGAACTGGACCGCACCGCGCCCAGAGCGACACTTGGAAGAAGTGATTATAAGCGTTGTTCCTGCTGGCCTCGGCGGCTCAGGTCGTCCCAGTCTGCAACTGACATTAATGATGCGTTATCAGATTGTCGTGATCCGTATCAGGTGCTTACTTGGACATTGTGTACAGCAATAACTTTACTATTTTCATGTCATCTCTTGCTAGCGACAATTGGTGTGATCAAAGTTAAGTATTGTCAATTTGCTTTCTAGAAATAAAAGTACTAATGTTATTATTTGTTGGAATTGTTGTGTAGCATTCCGAGAACGCTGCAAACTAGTAGCGACGGGTGAGATAGACTTCAGTTGTCTTAATTTTGTCTGTGCGCCCGCAGTCACAAGTTTATTTAAACCAGCGCTGTGACCAGTGCTATGTGCTTCCTAATCCTGTGGCATACCTCCTTTGAATTTGAGGAGAAATGGCTGAGAACAGTTAGTCAATATGCAGTCGGATAGATAGATTGAGCCCAGTTCGGAGGCTAGCAAAGCTCCATTGAGTGTTCTTCTAGAAAATATGTCGAATTCATGTGTGTTAGACTTGAAACTGTAATCGTAACGTTAAGGAACACCATGGAGCATTTGGCTGAGTTGCTCAGGGTAGGGATAAGACCACAGAGCAAAGAGAGGAAATGAGCAAGGAAAACCAGACTCATATATATGAGAATAGTGTTTGAAACAAGGTAGTGCTACCGCAAGATTGATGGTCATATCCCAGAAGCGAAGCGTGGTTAATGACAGAAGCAACAACGACAATCACCGTGCGAGGTGGCGCAGTGGTTAGCACACTGCAGTCGCATTCGGGAGGACGACGGTTCAATCCCGCCTCCGGCCATCCTGATTTAGGTTTTCCATGATTTCCCTAAATCACTTCAGGCAACTGCCAGGATGGTTCCTTTAACAGGACACGGCCGACTTCCTTCCCCATCCTTCCCTAATCCAATGAGACCGATGACCTCGCTGTTTGGTCTCTTCCCCCAAATCATTCCATTCCAAGAACGAAAATCAGCCAGAAGTAACCAACTGACTGAATGAGGTGCAAGTTGCGTGTTCGACAAGCTCAACGGCATGGAGATGAATCTCAAATTGAAAATGATGAATGGAGATCTTCACCAGCGTCGACGGCAAAAGAATCACTCATTTTGGCATGTGGGGAATCCAAATAATAACAGGACAATAAACAAGCAAGGATATAAATACTAAAACTTGAGTGTTGGCAGTTCGGTAGGTAAATAGCCCTTGGACACATGTTTCATCGCCGTATTGACCTACAATGTTTGCAGATCAAAGATCGATATTCCACTTCCCAGGTTTGGCCAAAAACTGAACTTACGCCCGTAAACATATCCCAAAAACCTACATTCCTACGTGGCAAAAGAGTGGCCGAATGTAAAGCGGTACTTCTGGTACGTCAAACATTAGATCACGAGGAGACTGCCCGGTACTTTTACGATCAGAAAAATAGCACATGCTGCTACCACTGTACGAAATTCCTGGCTACGTACTGGAACCGAACTGCCCGGACGACTGCAGAAACGAAAGTTTATCGAGGGAAGTATCTCCTACATTCACAACAGCAGATGGCTGTTGTGATAGGTATTTGGATAACAAAATGGCGGACGTGATGTGGTTTATCGCTTTGTATTCACATTTCTCCGTACACGTGCAGCATACTAATGAGAATGGAAGCAAAGGAGCATTTTCTGGAGATTTTAGTATTCCAGGATGTGATAGAAGAACAGGCCGGCCAGGGTCGGACCCAGCACAGTGATGAACCGCATCAGCAGAGTAGGGAAGATAGGAGCTTTGACACCCATGGGAGACACTGTGGTTGACCTCTAGACCAATCGTGCTTGATTAGCGTCGAAATGAAGCGCCGCAGCAGATACGCCTCGTTAATCGTGTCCGAGAATCACGAAACAAGAGATGTCGCAGCAACGAAACAAGTCAACCGCCCCTGGCGCTACCTAAGGCGGAAGTATAAGAGGCATATTGAAGGCAAGACCAAGGACGGTATTTCTCAAGGGACACATCCTTCAGCGCGGATAATCTCATACGCAAAACGCGGTGCTGGGGATCAAAAGCACATAAGATGTCTGCCTGGAGAGGCAGAAATCCGGTATCCCCTCATCGAAATATCTGGGGAAGGGATACATACGAGAAGATACATACGAAAGCTTGTGAGGAGACTGATCCTTACGTGGGGTAGGACGTCAAACGGGACGACTTGGAGCAGGAGAGGCATCACAGGACATTAATTTCCACTGTCTATACTTTTACAAATAAATTCATAAAACTTTGTCGGCATCACCAGGAAGGATTCAGCATTGACACTCATTGCAGAGGAAGATCGGAAACATAACAAAATAGATTTTTTTCGTGTGAAATTTCATCATTCTTTCACTTACTAATGGCTGCATTTGTTGCTATAGGTACACTTTTCTTCATAAGGTAGAAAGAATCTTCGATGAATTTTGTACAGCATACAATCCATACTTACAGGTGTATGAAACTCTAAAATTTATTTAATTTATGAAAAAACGAATGAGCTGTAATATTTTAAACTTCATGTTTAGAAAAAACAAAAATTTTCTAGTTAAATACCTCAATTTTTACCACAGTTTTTAATAGATTTGTAAAATTCTAGCGTTTCGTACACCTTTGAGTATGGTTTGTTTGCTGTGCAAAATTCATCGAAGAATCTCTCTTACTTATGAAGAAAAGTGTACCTACAGCAAGAAATGCTGCCATTAGTAAGTGAAAAAAATGATGAGATTTCACATGTAAAAAAAATTATTTTGTTTTCGAACTTCCACTGCTGTGAGTGTAAATTCTGAATCCTTCCTGGTCATGCTGACAAAGATTTATGAATTTATTTTTAAAAGTATAGAAAATGGAATTTAAAATGTCCTGTGATGCCTCTCTTGCTCCAAGACGGCCCGTTTGACGTCTAACCCCCCTTAAGTAACCGACGTCTCCATGACGTTATACACAAAACTGGTGGAGACTAGCAGAAAGTTAGCCGAGATTCTTGTTAAAGAAATCTCGCTTATACACTGGTTTAGGGCAACACTGAAACGCGCAGTGAGCGAGACTTTGTGTAGCTCAGTTGCTAACGAAGCGAATTTCTAGTTAACATGATCATTATTGGTGGGTTTTCGCTTGATGTTATTATCTTCAACGACATATTGTCGGAAAGGGCCGTAGTCATGAAATTCAGCATGAGATCGTTGGATAATTTATTTCAGGATCCAATTTCACGGCGTGGAAACGGCAGCAGCGGTGAAAGAAATATTGTTGAGCCGTAGCGCTCAGTGCTAGGGGCACTTCCCTTCGACAAGAAGATCTTTGAGAGAATTTCCCGAGGTCGAGTAGAGAAACAACCTCGAGAGGTCGGGGCTGGGGCGAGAAAGAGGAGACGCATGCAGACGGCGCTAGAGAGATGAAGTCTGGAGGAGCACCGTATGCCCGGACTGGGTGTGGAGGCGGGCCCGTAGCCACTTGCAGGCTGCTGCCATTGTCGGCTGCGATTGTCTCTCGTGGAGGTGAAGGTGGAGCTGTGAGGTGGTGCTCTTGTGTCTATGGATGCCACTGTGTACGCTGCCCTATGAGACCAATTCAGTAGACTATAAACTGTGAACCTCGCTGCGCATCGGACCAATCTGAGTGTAACGAATGTTTGTAAAGTGGCGAGTAGGGTCACAATCTATTTGTGAATGTTTCTTGTGAATCGAGCATAAAGACTGGAACTATGTACGCTGGTTATAGGTGTCACTAGTGTAGTAGGCTCAAGTGTAGATTCGCATGTGACTTTGTGGTACAGCTTGGTCAGCTGAGCTAGATCGCCTAGCCTGTTAGTAATCATAAGAGTAAACGCTCCTTTTGTTGTAATTACGTACACTCAACCTTATTACTGCAGACGGGCAGTAACTTGGTACATTCAAGTTTCATTCTTGTCAGATAACAGAGTTTAACTTCGTGTCACTGTTCATATGCCTAGCGGACATTGAAGCAATATAAGCTTTCGGTGTGGCCTATTACCACTCCTTAATAATGTCATAAACAAACTTAGTCTGTTTTAGTGCCCTTCTCCTCGAGGCCTGTAATTTGTAGTCTTTCCCTCGATGTTGTAAGTCAAACAATTCAAGTTGCTTGTGGCGATCCAAATGACAAGAGCCGATGAACAGTTGATGGAGGAAGGAAACTGCCCAATGTAGTAGCCGTATTTATAATATTGCTGTGAAAAAGGAGAACAGGTCGGTGCCTTGCACTTGGATTATTTTGGACTAATTACGAACATAACAGTCGAATTAAAGTTATTACGTTTAAAGGTTTGTTAAAGTGCCTCGCTTAATTTGCTTGCCACTTGGCAACTGTACTATATTTAAGTGTGTGCCTAGCAGTAATTTCTCACATTCTGTGTGAGTGCACGAAACTCATTTAATCCCATTTTAGTCTCTGTAATTTAATACTATGCTGTTACAGAATGTTGGCTTTACGATTTTAGCCAGTTGTGGGTCTTGAGAAATGATCGCTTCACATATGAAGTGACTAACTGTCTTATTTGTGTTGGTATTCTTGATGATATAAATTTAATCAATCAGTTTCTTACTGTCAGTATTTGTTAGCCTTACGTTTTGGCACGAATTTTGGAAGTTGCTAGTAGTTCAAGATGTTGATTGCCCCAATAGCTGCTAGATATGTGAAGCAAACATTTTACTTGCAATTTCATTATTCTGGATATTGTCTTTGGATTTATTAATGCTATTTATGATACAAGGTGTTTAAGAAAATGTTTACCCTTTTTAAGGAGATCATTATTTTTTCTCTTTTGTTTGAGATCATTATTTTTAGTGTATCTGAGAATTTTCAAAGTGAGTGTGATCTGAAGAAAAGAAATTCTCTTAAACATTTCATTATCATAAATATATGCAACTATTTAAGGTTGCTGTGTCAAATTAAGCTCCCCAATTGCAAAATAAATTTTCTGTTAAGAATTTTTAACCGTGAATGGTGGTGCTGTTGTGTTACACTTGGATTCCCCCTTCACACGACAGCCCTGGTGCTGACCTTTACCATCCCCCAGGTAAAACCCTTTCTAATTGTCAAGTGCGAAGACAATAAGGAAGTTTGTAAAGGTGCACTACAGAAGCAAAGTGATTATTTAATAGAATGGACAGGAGTCCAAGACAACGCAAGCATTTTGTCGAGAGGACGTTATTGTGGTATCATAGATTGATACCACGCTCACCGGCGTCTCACAATTGCCAAATAAAACCCACGTTTCCGACAGGCACTGATAGTAGTCGTGCAGGGAACAGGTGGATCCAATGATGCGCGTGCACTGTGCCACAATTTCAGTAGCTCTGAGTACGTTCGCCCTCAGCCGGCGCGATATAAGATGGGCCGTGGCAGCTACAAGGGCCAGCCTCAGTCGCAGTTTTGACAGTCTTCGGTCTTAGTCAGCCTTTCACATTTCGCTCATGCGCTAGTAGTGGGAGCCACAAACTGCATGATGATCTTCAATTTTCTTCTTGTAATAGCTGCACTTTATTCCTATTTGTGTTTCTGTAAAGTTTATTCGCAACACTTGGAGAAAGGTACAAGTGAGACTTCAGTTTACTGTATTTAAGTGTTCGCTAATCATTTCTGCTCGTATGCAGCTTCACTACGAAGACAGCTGCTGCATCACTCAGCGCCTCCCTCTCTTTACGGCCGTGTATGAAGTAGTAAACAACGCTGCGCACGTGCTGTAATGGTTCAGATGGCTCCCAGCAGTATGGGACTTAACTGCTGAGGTCATCAGTCCCCTAGAACTTAGAACTACTTACACCTAATTAACCTAAAGACATCACACACATCCATGCCTGGGGCGGAAGTCGAACCTGCGATCGTAGCGGTCGCGCGGTTCCAGACTGAAGCGCCTAGAGCCGGCCGAAATGGCCGCGCGGTTCTGGCGCTGCAGTCTGGATCCGCGAGACCGCTACAGTCGCAGGTTCGGATTCTGCCTCGGGCATGGATGTGTGTGATGTCCTTCGGTTAGTTAGGTTTAACTAGTTCTAAGTTCTAGGGGACTAATGACCTCAGCAGTTGAGTCCCATAGTGCTCAGAGCCATTTGAAGCTCCTAGATCCGCGAGACCGCTACGGTCGCAGGTTCGGATCCTGCCTCGGGCATGGATGTGTGCGACATCACAGCGGCCGGCGCACGTGCTATACCCGCAGGAATCTGACGAACCTGTTGTGACTGTGGAGGGCCTATAACAGGCGCTAATATGGTGTAAAAGAACCGGCACAGTTGATTCGTATGCTCTTGTGACACTCCGTGCTTTCTGTGCTGGAACGGAGCTACTGTGAAGTGAGACACATACTAGTTTACAACTGAGACCGCCACACACCCTCGCGTGTGAGAACCCATTGATAAGCCCACTTACGTGATTCCGAATACCAGAGACAATACCCTGTTCATGGAGTGAAATGGACACCGGTGAAAGTTATAAAGCAACAAGACAGCGCTATCAGCGAATGGTCGGATCCGGCTGCAGTACTGAATATTTTGATTCCAGAAAGGAATAGGCTCCTTGCCAATGATTTTGTTGTTAATGAATAATTACTGTCTTCTGTTTACGTCTCTCATTCGACTGTTAATGTGTCTTTATTTTGCTGCTTGATATTTCGTATGCATAATAATAGTTAGTGAGTACAGAGTGGGTGCTGTGCTCGAAATAGTGTGCCTGCGTGCAAACGACCCGTACACGTGACGTCGGCCACACGGCGAGAGTGTGCGTTAGCTTTACGCTGACGTACCTCTAATGCCTTATTTTCCATTTTAATTATGGGGATGTACTGCCTTGTTTGCCTGGATTGCGGCTGAATGTTAATTTAACAACGTACATTTGCCTTTGTTCACATGGGTGACGAATGCCTCCTATGCACAATAGCCCTGTAAGCTTCTTGTAGCGTGTAGAAACCCGTGACTCCATGGCACAATCGAGGATGGAGGCAACAAGTGGTTCTACAGTAAGTCATTTAGTAAACTTGATCCACAAATATGTAAGCTATTGTTGTTGCAGTGGTCATCTGTCACCCACCGTTTTCAAGCAGCTTTCTAAGATGCTCTATCTGTGCAGTCTCTACATCTTCAGACTGTGATTGCTGTGTTCGGATGAGGGCCGAGTTGGCATCCCTCCGCTCACAGCTGCAGGCGGCGCTGACTTGGGTCGCGCTGCTTGAGGCTGTTGCCAATGGACACCACTGTGGGTAGCCGGACTTGGGTATCACGGGGATGTCAACCTCGTCCCGTCTGTCCCCAGATCGGTCTGCTGCTGTGGTTTCCCCGGTTGCTGCCCGCAGTGGGGCTGAGCTATCGCCTGTGGTTGATTGGGAGGTCGTTCCAAGGCGTGGCAGGCAGCGAAAGACGTCCCCAGAGGCTGATCAGAAAGCCTCCCCGGTGCGTCTGACAAACAGGCTTCAGGTACTGCCTCTGGCTGAGCCAGATGCAACTGCCTGCCCTATTTCAGAGGATGATTCTCAGCCTTCAAGGTCCGGGCAATCGCAAAGGGTGGGCCTATTGTTAGTTGGGAGCTCCAATGATAGGCGCGTAATGGGGCCCCTTAGGGATATGGCGGCTAAGGAGGCGAAGAAATTCAGTGTGCACTCCGTGTGCATTCCAGATGGAGTCATCCCTGATGTGGAAAGGGTCCTTCCGGATGCCATGAAGAGCACAGGGTGCAGCCAGCTGCAGGTGGTGGCAGATGTCGGCACTAATGACGTGTGTCGCTTCGGATCTGAGGAAATTCTCTCTGGATTCCAGCGGCTATCTGATTTGGTGAAGGCTGCCGGTCTTGCTTACGAGATGAAGGCAGAGCTCACCATCTGCAGCATCGTTGACAGAACCGACTGCGGACCTTTGGTGCAGAGCCGGGTGGAGGGTCTGAATCAGAGGCTCAGACGGTTTTGCGGCCGTGTTGACTGCAGATTCCTTGACTTGCACCATAGGGTGGTGGGGTTTCGGGTTCCGCTGAATAGGTCAGGAGTTCACCACACTCAGCTGGCGGCTACACGTGTAACGGAGGCTGTGTGGCGTAGACTGGGTGGTTTTAGAAGGCCTCGGGAAAGTACGGGGTGGGCTGCAATCTCAAAGAGTGCATGGCAAATACAGGACGTGCTCGGATCAAGGGACAGTCGGAATTGTAGTTGTAAATTGTTGTAGTTGTGCTGGGAAAGTCCCTGAGCGTCAAGCGCTAATAGAAAGCACAGAAGCTGAAATCGTTATAGGTACAGAAAGCTGGCTAAAGCCTGAAATAAGTTCTGTAGAAATTTTTACGAAGTCTCAGATGGTGTTCAGGAAATATAGATTAGGCAGAATTGGTGGTGGAGTGTTTGTGTCTGTCAGTAGTGGTTTATCTGGTAGTGAAGTCGAAGTAGATACTCAGTGCGAATTGGTATGGGTGAAGGTTATACTTAACAGCCGAACTAAGTTAATAATTGGCTCCTTCTACCGACCCCCAGACTCTGACCATATAGTTGCAGAACAGTTCAGAAAAAAATTGAGTCTCGTAACAAATAAATACCCAATTCATACGGTTATAGTTGGTGGGGACTTCAACCTTCCCTTGATATGTTGGCAAAAATACTTGTTCAAAACCGGTGGTAGGCAGAAAACATCTTCCGAGATTGTTCTAAATGCTTTCTCCGAAAATTATTTCGAGCAGTTCTACATGCTTTCTCCGAAAATTATTTCGAGCAGTTTCGCGAATTGTAAATGGTTGCGAAAACACACTTGACCTCTTAGCCACAAACAATCCAGACAATCCAGAGCTAATAGGGAGCATCATGACTGACACAGGGATTAGTGATCACAAGGTCGTTGTAGCTAGCCTCAATACCGTTTCTTCCAAATTCACCAGAAACAAACGCAAAATAATTTTATTTAAAAAAGCTGATAAAGTGTCACTAGAAGCCTTCCTAAGAGACAATCTCCATTCCTTCCGAACTGACTATGCAAATGTACACGAGATGTGGCTCAAATTCAAAGATATAGTAGCAACAGCCATTGAGAGATTCATAAATTGGTAAGAATGGACCTGATCCCCCATGGTACACAAAACAGGTCCGAACGCTGTTGCAGAGGCAACGGAAAAAGCATGCGAAGTTCAGAAGAACGCGAAATCCCGAAGTTTGGCTAAAATATACAGACGCACGAAATTTGGCACGGACTTCAATGCGAGGTGCCTTTAATAGGTTCCACAACGAAACATTGTCTCGAAATTTGGTAGAAAATCCGAAGAAATTCTGGTCGTATGTAAAGAACACAAGCGGCAAGAAGCAGTCAATACCTTCGCTGCTCAGTGCCGATGCTACTGTTACCGATGACTGTGCCGCTAAAGCGGAGTTATTGAACGCAGTTTGCCGAAATTCCTTCACCAGGGAAGAATTTGAAACACGAACAGCTGCTAGCATGAGTTTCTTAGAAGTAGATACCTTAGCGGTTGTGAAGCAACTCAAATTGCTTGATACGGGCAAGTCTTCAGGTCCAGATTGTAACCCATTAGGTTCCTTTCAGATTACGCTGATACAATAGCTCCCTACTTAGCAATCATATACAACCGATCGCTCACCGATAGATCTGTACCTACAGATAGGAAAATTGCGCAGGTCGCACCACTGTTTAAGAAGGGTAGTAGGAGCAATCCATCGAACTACAGATATGTATCATTGACGTCGGTTTGCAGTACGGTTTTGGAGCATATACTGTATTCAAATATTATGAATCACCTCGCAGGGAACGATCTATTGATACGTAATCAGCATGGTTTCAGAAAGCATCGTTCTTGTGCAACGCAGCTAGCTCTTTATTCGCACGAAGTAATGGCCGCTATCGACAAGGGATCTCAAGTTGATTCCGTCTTTCTAGATTTCCGGAAAGCTTTTGACACCGTTCCTCAGAAGCGACTTCTATTCAAGCTGCGGGCCTGTGGGATTCGTGATTTCCTGTCAGGAAGGTCGCAGTTCGTAGTAATAGACGGCAAATCATCGAGTAAAACTGAAGTGATATCAGGTGTTCCCCAGGGAAGCGTCCAGGGAACTCTGCTGTTCCTGATATATATAAATGACCTGGGTGACAATCTGAGCAGTTCTCTTAGGTTGTTCGCAGATGATGCTGTAATTTACCGCCTACGAGTAGTAAGGTCATCCGAAGACCAGTATCAGTTGCAAAGCGATTTAGTAAAGATTGTTTATGGTGTGGCACGTGACAGTTGACGATAAATAACGAAAAGTGTGAGGTGATCCACATGAGTTCCAAAAGAAATCCGTTGGAATTCGATTACTCGATAAATAGTACAATTCTCAAGGCTGTCAATTCAACTAAGTACCTGGGTGTTAAAATTACGAACAACTTCAGTTGGAAAGACCACATAGATAATATTGTGGGGAAGGCGAGCCAAAGGTTGCGTTTCATTGACAGGACACTTAGAAGATGCAACAAGTCCACTAAAGAGACAGCTTACACTACACTCGTTCGTCCTCTGTTAGAATGTTGCTGCGCGGTGTGGGATCCTTACCAGGTGGGATTGAAGGAGGACATCGAAAGGGTGCAAAAAAGGGCAGCTCGTTTTGTATTATCACGTAATAGGGGAGAGAGTGTGGCAGATATGATACGCTAGTTGCGATGGAAGTCATTAAAGCCAAGAGGGATTTTCGTCGCGGCGAGACCTATTTACGAAATTTCAGTCAGCAACTTTCTATTCCGAATTCGAAAATATTTTCTTAAGCCCAACCTACATAGGTAGGAATGATCATCCAAATAAAATAAGAGAAATCAGAGCTCGAACAGAAAGGTTTAGGTGTTCGTTTTTCCCGCGCGCTGTTCGGGAGTGGAATGGTAGGGAGATAGTATGATTGTGGTTCGATGAACCCTCTGCCAATCACTTAAATGTGAATTGCAGAGTAATCATGTAGATGTAGATGTAGATGTAGATAACTACTGCAACCCACATCCATTTGAACCTCCTTGCTCTCCTTCTCCGATGTTTACCACCAATACGTACCTTCAATATTAAATTGACGATTCCTTGGTGCCTGTGAATGAGTCCTATCAACATCTCTCTTCTTATAGGCAGGTTTACCACACATTTCTTTTCTCTCCACTTTCCATCACTACATTAGCTGCGCAGTCTAATCGTCTAATCTTCTGTATTCTTCTGCAGCACCACAATTCAAATGCAGCTATTTCTTTCTCGTCTGAATTGCTGATTGTCCTCTTTTCACTTGGCTATACTCCTGATAAAAACCTTTAGAAAAGCGTTGGTCATATGCACAAATGTGTGTGCGTGTGACAGTTAAATTTATATATGACTTCTTGAGAAACTCTTTTCTTTCCATTCCCAGTCTATGTTCTACTTCCTACCGAATTCGGCCATCATCAGTTAATTTACTGAGCAACTAACAAAACTCATATATTAGTTTTAGAGTTTCATTTCCTAATTTCTTCAGCATCACCTGGTTTACTTCGACAACATTCCATTACCCTTTGTTTGTTTGGTGTTCCGTCTTCCTTTCAACACACTGTCCTGCCGTGTCTGGTTTTAATAGTAACAAGGCATGCTAGAAGTTAAGTTTAAGAGAAGATACCTTTTATAGTCATTAGGCACGCTATACTCATGACACTTGTGACCAAAGCTGGACACGCATTCAATGCTTCCCTTTCCTGTACATGAGTCAGCGTGTTAAGCAACGGGAGAGGCACATCCGTCTCATTGGTGGCCACTTTTGTAAGTTGGCTGCATTACAGCATCGGAGAGTCAACCTCTCACAGTTAAATGAATGGCCATCGCCAGCGGATGGACAACTAATCCTGTCGACCTTCACAAAGGGAACAGGCCATTCAGTCACAGACAGTTGTCAGTCATCCTCCATTCACTGCGTGATGGAGGACAAGACAACGGCCCAAGACACTCGCCGTCCCAGATCAACACCCGCCAACAGCCAACTATACACTGACGACAGCCGATTCAAGCCTCTGATGAGAGCTAACTGACAGGTTTCTCAGAAAACCTATTTCAAATACGAAGGCCTAGTGCTAGCGCCCTGAAACCAATATTTCAATTATATTTACTTAATTCTTTTTCGTTGTTTTAATGAACCGTTTTAATATTATTTGCGTTCACCTCTCAGTCATTCCGATTTGAACACAGAGAAGAAATAACTTTTAGTTTGCTTAATAACGATGGAAGCTGGTTCCAAGCAAACAAGAAATCAATTAATTATTCCCTGCGAGACGCCATACATAGACAATATTATATAAAGTCTACTCTCGCCTTAGAGGTTTTAGCTTTGAAAGCTTTTAAATACAGAAAGGATGGTGATGTTGCGGGTTTAATAAATTCACTTTATTTCAAAGCTTAAAACTATCCCTTAACCCGGTCCGCGCGGCTCCCCCGTCAGAGGTTCGAGTCTTCTCTCGGGCACGGGTGTGTGTGTCGTCCTTAGCGTAAGTTAGTTTAAGTTAGATTAATTAGTGTGTAAGCTTACGGACCGATGAACTCAGCAGTTTGGTCCCATAAGGCCTTGCCACAAATTTCTAAACTTTTTTATCCCGTAACTAATCGGGGAATCTAAACAGCAGAAAAATTAAAAAGAAGGTAGCAAACATAAATCAAATAAAGATTGCGTCACATAAATCCAATTTGCATCAGATATAAACAATGCACAGAATAATCATTTTCATGCATAACACTACACTTCGCTTACCGCTGCACTCCACCACTCCCCTCTTTAATGTTAACGACATTTCTTGTTGCATAGAACATGTTACAACCAGTCGTGCACAGGCTGCTGCTGGGTCATCGGACGTAGCCTTCGACGTCCGTTGTTAGTTATCTGCAGCGAGCGGCGTTGCTGCTGTTCCGTTTATTGAGTCCATAGTGGTTGTGTCCGTGGATGAGACCGTACCGATGTAGGGGGCACTGAAAGCTCATTTGAACCTGACAGCTGAAATGGAGGTAGGTGTACCCCATGACATCGACTATGAAAGTCGGTACGTCCCTTCTGATAACGCGATAAGGTCTGTTGTAATGCGGCTGCGTCACGCTGTACAAAAACAAAATCTCAGCTTTGTAGCTCGTAGAAAACAAAAGGGGCGACGGGTCTGCTTGTCTCGCGGAACAACGAGACGTAGCTGGTGGATATGTGCACGTAGAGGGCGTACGAAGTCTGATGGTTCAATGTGGTCATCCCACACGCTATTGATGAAACCGCCAGGCAGTGGCATCGCCTCGATATATATAGGAACTGCGTAAGCATGGCTTCCAAGAGGACGATGGGTAAAGTCTCTCTCCACCGCTGCGATTCATGGCACCAAACAGATTCCCTGAATTGGCGGTGCTTTCGTTCAACTAAGCCATTCGCTGACATGTGGTAACCTGTGGTTCCAATACGCTTTATGTCCAGCAGTGCTTTGAACAGGTATGACCCGAAATGGGTTTCTTGGTGTGGTGTAACTCGTAGTGGTACACCGAAACGGGCGATCCATTCTCGGACAAAACGTGGTCGCGACGTTTTCGGCGGTACCGTCGACAATAGGGAACGCCTCTTGCCAGCGTGTTAAACCATCTGTGCCTGTTGAGCTGGGAGCCGTCAAACGATGTCCAGATGCACACCCTCATATCTTTGCTTCGGTGGAACGAACTTGGCAGAAGGAGCCTGACATGTCAGCTAACTTAGTTCCCTTGGCAGGCCACACATTGTCGCACATATTGCTTACAATCTTTATTCATGTTTAGCCTCAGAAAATCTCGCTTCACCATGTCCATAGTGCCACGTACTCCAAGGTGAGACAGATTATGTAAGGAGGTGACTGCCTGCTGTCGAAAGTCCACAGTCACAAACGGTCGTAATTTTGTAGTTACGACGTCATATTACAGCAGCACGTTTCACTTTGGTACTGTAGTATGTAGGAGCAGTAGGGCTGATGATTACGCCAAAATGTCTTGCAGCTCGGTGTAAGTTTCTTGAGCAGCAGCAAGAGCTTCTATATCATGTGTGTCAGTGATTCTTCAGTCCAAGGTAGAGTTTTAACTGGTACGTTCAGGTATCCCTCGACATGTACTATTTAAAAAATTCCACTTAGCGCAGCCGACATGGTGATGCTTTTTCTGGGCGCTGCCGAAAAGCGTGAATCAGTGGTTTGTGGTCTGTGATTTAGGTGAGGCGCCGGCCTCCAAAATGTTGCGAAACTTGTTAACGCGGGCATATATGGACCAGCTGTAACAGTGCCGCACCGATTGTAGTGGCAGACGTGTCGACAAGTAGAGTGATAGGCGCTTGTGGCACTGGCTGTGCTAACAGAGTCTTCATCTTTTTAAACTCCAACTAGGATTCTTTATTAAACACCAGCTTGTCATTTAGCCTCGGTGCACCAAGCAAGAATTCATTGAATGACGCAGCCAGGAGCACATCGTTGGGAATGAAACGACGATAGAAACTAGTGACACTAAGGAATTGTAATTCTCTGGCTGTCTTAGGATGAGGAAAATTAGTTATAGTTTCGACTTCCTTCTTTGGAGAACGTGTAAGATACGTAGTACTTACTGGAATTAAGGAAAAGATGGAAGGGAAGACCCACCAATATAACTTTCTTTTCACACAATCTGCCTATTTAACAATAAGTAAGCATAAAATTTTATTTAACAAAATGAACAAATTTGCAAAATTCTTCTGAAGTGCTGTATTGCAAAAAAATGGCTCTGAGCACTATGGGACTCAACTGCTGATGTCATTAGTCCCCTAGAACTTAGAACTAGTTAAACCTAACTAACCTAAGGACATCACAAACAGCCATGCCCGAGGCAGGATTCGAACCTGCGACCGTAGCGGTCTTGCGGTTCCAGACTGCAGCGCCTTTAACCGCACGGCCACTTCGGCCGGCTGCTGTATTGCAAAACAGAAAACAATATGACAATGATTACAAGACAACCGGTCCTGCAGTACGCCCGTTATCGGGTGAAACCGCGCACCATTGATGACAAAAGTGTTTCAGTTACTCAAAACAGATGACGTAACATCCAATTTGAAAGCTATATGTCGAAAGATTCGGGGTTAAGATGCGCACCTGAACTTCAAGTTTAAACAGATTAGGAAACAATATCACAATGACAAGGCTTACTTCAAAGCAACCATCCTCTTAATTTCAATCGGCTACCAAGGTGCGACTGGATCCCAACCCGTCCCTTCTCAAAATTTTATTTTGACTTAAACTCTGGTGTCAGTTGTCTCTTAATATTTTCAAAGATAACTGGTTGTCAGTTACTAAGACCGCTCTGAAGGAACGTCTTAAAACATTACTTGTGAACACTTATTACAAGAGAGCTCACTCGGTGGAACCACAAGATCCAGCTAAAATACACCAATAACGGTACGGTCTTTCAAACACAGCAATAAACAGCTTAGTACAATAGATCGTTCTGATCATAAATAATGACTGAGAAATGCAATTACAATCAAAGAATTGAACCGATTAACATCTAAATCTAACCACAAGGTCCCTCTTTTGTTTAACGCCAACCTGCCCCTTAGTACAACTGTTCCGGCTGTATTTACGACCAGGAGCTGATTCATTAGAACATTAATTATCGGGTACAAATGAGAAAGGAGAGACAAGATAATAGCGGGACAAATTTTCAAACGACAACTAGTGTCTTAGTACAGTACTACGGCCTATATCTACGACCCAAGGGACGACCGATTAAATCTCTGAGGGTCGGGTACAAACCACAAAATAATAAGGAGGGCAGATAGACAATCACACAAATCACCACGAAGTTTACAGAACGTTACTCCCCTTTATCAGCAAGCAGTTCCATGGATCCACGTTGCATCGCAGCGGTTGCCGAGTGGTGCCGATAAAAGCCGGGTAGAAGAGGGCAGCCAGGCCACGAGCGGTCGTCCGACACGAATGTTGCCAACGACCTGCTGCTTGTAGTCGATGCTGACCCCAGTGAAGTAGTCCGGTATCTTCGCTCTGCGCCGGCACTCTTTTCGCAACTCGTGGTTTCGGCTGCTCGGACCTCGTGACCATCTCTTGCGCCACTATCGCCATTCCCAAAACTACGTCTCTCTCTCTCTCTCTCTCTCTCTCTCGGGCCAGTGAACCCCGTATATATTTCGGCAAGCAAAGACCTTCTAAGGGCACAAGCCACAAAATTGGAAATTTGTGGTAACGTCTTATGGGACCAAACTGCTGAGGTCATCGGTCCCTAAGCATACACGCTACTTAATCTAACTTAAACTAACTTACGCTAAGGACAACACATAAGCACACATGCCCGAGGGAGGACTCGAACCTCCGGCGTGGCGAGCCACGTGCCACAACCCACAGACACCAACCCTTCGTCAAGGCTATTGGCAATGGGGCCACAAGAAGGATAGTTGATACTACACCTGAGCCGGTGGAGCCAAACTGAACTTTCTGCTAAGTCAATGGCGCCACGGCTCAGAATACCTTTAATATTGATAGTGTAATCTAGGAGCTAAACCTCAGGTACTTCGAAGATACACTTTGACGGATTGATAAGTAAACCGTGAGCACAAAGACGAGTGATAATCTGCCATAAGTGTGGCTGATGTTCTGCCTTAGTGCGTGATATGACCAAAACGTCGTCTACGTACACATAACAAAAATGTAACGTCGTTCATGAAATGTTGAAACGTTTGGGCAGCATTACAAAGTCAAAAGGCGTTCTAATGAAAGCAAACAGTCTCAACGGTGTGCAGACAGCGGTCTGAGCAAAGTCATCTGATCCCGCAGGTATTTGGTAGAACACACACACTAATCCACTGTAGTAAAAATTACTTTCCATGGACTTTGAAAGCGAAATCTTTGATATGCGGTAGCTGATACCCATTACCGATGGTACCGTCGTTCGTACATGGGCCCCATCCTGTGGTTCTTCTTTGGGACCAGACGCAGTGGAGATAACCAACTACTGCTCGATGAGGGTATGGCGTATGATCTCTGGGAAGTGCTACAGGAGCTCTGTGAACGGGAAGTCACCAGTTATCATCTGCAATGCAGGTCATCCACATGACATACTCGTGCTCGGCTTACCAGGTTAACAGTGCCCATATGTTGGGATCGTGGAAACATTGGCGGCAAAAAGGTGGCGTCACGGCTGACGAGGGGCTAGATAAACTGACAAGCCAGCACCAGTGTCTGCAAGGAAACGCAGTTCTGTCACGAACAGTAAACGTCTGCCTTCTGGAGAGCCAGTGGCCATTATCATTGATTTCCTGTTGAGTTTCCCTTCTCCCGAAATGGAATTCACTTCAGCGCTTCAGGCCGAAATGTCGGTGACATCAGCAGAGCCTTGCTGAAAGGGCCAGTAGCCGCATTTTCCCGATGAGCGGTGGCACCGGGATTGGCGACTGGTACTCTAAGGTTGTAAGGTAGCAACTTGCGTAGTCAGCTCGGCGATCTACACTTTTTGCCGTGGCGACTATTATCTGTCTGAGGTTGTGGGAAAACTGTGGAGACGCATGCGAACGGATTCATGTACTCTAAGCGATATGCAGTTTGCGTGAGCGCCCACTGTTAATAACTTCTGCGAGTCAGGGGGTAGGCGCGATAACCAAATATTCCGTAGGATATCCTCACTAGCAGCGTGGCTTTCTGTCGTAAGTTGATGGCGTAATAGATGCGACGGTGTGAGGAGGCGTCAGGCCACAAACTGTTATGGGTTTAATGAATTCACTTTATTGCAACACTTAAAACTATCCTCTAACTCAGAAAAATTAAAAAACAGAGAGCAAACATAAATCAAATAGACATTTCGTCAGAACTTACAGCTGCGTGGAGTAATCACTTTCTTGCAGAACACTGCGCTTCACTTAACGCTGCAGTGGTCTAAATTCGCGCGATGAAATTTGAAGGGAAATGTGAAAGAAATGCAATCGTCTGGTAGCGCAAACTGGGTGCGTCTGCTGCTTAGTTTAATGGACGTTGAGGGAGTATGTTGCTGCCAGCAAGCTTACAATGCAGATAATGCAAACCGTTTTAAAGCTCAAGTGTCAGTCACATAAAAGAACCCATGAATTTGGCACTTTATATTTTCTATCTCGCAGAAATTCCACATCAGCGGTTCTAGCTACGTAGAACAATATTTTTTTGATGACCAATCAGGAGACATAGGAGAGAGGCCCCGTAGCTAATTCCCGTGTCTGCCTGCGGAGAGAATTTTCCGGAGCTCGCTCTCTTGTGGTTGCCATCTCTTACGGGACTGATGGTTTACGCAATTTTGTATGTGTAGCTACCTATAGCACGGACTGCGTTTTGCCGCCTGCCTATGTCTCATTTCTGATGTGGTCCTGCCCAGGGCTGACAGGTATGTGACTTCCGGCCCTGTCTCCTGATCACGACGATGATTGGTTTATGGGGCTCTCACCGACGCGGTTATCATAGTCTGTACGAATTCCCAAACTTTCCACAGTCCAGTCTTGACATTTTCCAGAATGATGATGAAATTATGAGGGCAACACAAACATCCAGTGTCCAGATGGAGAAAATCTTCGACCCGGTTGGGAATCGAACCTGAGATCTCCTGATCCAGAGGCAGCAGTGTTAACCAGTAGACCACGAGCTGCGGGCTTTGGACAGTGCGTCTGTCCCAGTTTGTCTGTCCCAGTCTGCTTTAATATTCGGCAATAGCCTTGTAGTATCACTGTTCCTTTCCATCAGCTGTTACATTTTGGCCATTCACTCCTGTTTGAAGTGTGACTGGTATGTGGAGGATGTACATCCTTGCCTTGTCATGGTGATGGAGATGTTCGTTCACATTTTTGTGGCGACGATCACGTTGAAGTCATTTCCTGAGCACATATACTTCCGAGGTGATCGTTGCACCATGAGGGTGGAACATCAAGCAGAGCGTCGCCCTGACTTTACCGGCTGACAGTGCTGCTTTGAAAATTTTTCTAGGAAGAGAGTGGCACCAATCAATGAGTTGAAATTATGTTTCCGGTTCGGAGTGATGAAACCATATTTCGTTGCCTGTGATGATGTTCGACAAAAATTATCAATATCAGTCTCACTATGTACAAGCGTTTCCACACAATTGGTCCTTCGAAGCTCTTTACGGTCTTCTCTTAGGCACCGAGGAACCCCGACTGGATGATGAGTGTGTGTGCATCACCAGCAGAGACGTAAAGTTGTGCAGCGTCGCCCGTTAACCACCCAGAACGACATTATCCACAAGTTCGAACGTTGCAGGAGTTGTAGGCGTGTGCGGCCGGGCGGTACTCGTAAGATCCAACAGGTTTGCGTGATCAAAGATGCCACGCCCAACGACTTATCGTGCTTTTGTTCACTGCCAAGTCTCCGTAGACACTTTTCAAGCGCCTATGAATATCTGTACATTCTCATTTTACACCGAAAGAAACTCAATGACAGCTCTTTTCTCCGCAACAGACTACAATTTGAAGGCTACGTGTTGCGCAGTAACCTATTGGAACTTGATGAAACTATAGGGCCGAAGCTGAAAATTCCATGATGTCCCACAAATTCTCCATTTTCTCAGCGGAAATTTGTCGGAAAGATGTGTTGCGTTGCTTATTGTTCGCCTCCCGTATATTCCATTGCTGTTTACATACACTATTGGCCATTAAAATTGCTACACCGCGAAGTGGACGTGCTACAGTCGCGAAATTTAACCGACAGGAAGAAGATGCTTTGAGATGCAAATGATTAGCTTTCAGAGTATTCACACAAAGTTGGCGCCCTACATGCTGAGATGTGGAAAGTTTCTAACCGATTTCTCATACACAAACAGCAGTTGACTCGCTTCGCCTGGTGAAACGTTGTTGTGATGCCTCGTGTAAGGAGGAGAAAGGCGTACCATCACGTGTCAGACTTTAATAAAGGTCGGATTGTAGCCTATTGCGATTGCGGTTTCTCGTATCGGGACATTGCTGCTCACGTTGGTCGAGATCCAATGACTGGTAGCAGAATGTGGAATCAGTGGATTCAGGTGGTTAATACGGAACGCCGTGATGGATCCCAACTGCCTCGTATCCCTAGCAGTCGAGATGACAGGCATTGTATCCGCATGGCTGTAACGGATCGTGCAGCCACGTCTCGATCTCTGAGTCAACAGATGGCGACGTTTGCAAGACATCAACCATTTGCACGAACAGTTCGACGACGGTTGCAGCAGCCGCATGGACTATCAGCTCGGAAACCATGCCTGTAGTCACAGACAGGAGCGCCTCAGATGGTGTACTCGACGACGAAGCTGGGTGCACGAATAGCAAAACGTCATATTTTCGGATCAATCCAGGTTCTGTTCACAGCATCACGATTGTCGCATCCGTGTTTGGCGACATCGCGGTGAACGCACATTGGAAGCGTGGTTTCGTCATCGCCTTACTCGCGTATCGCCCGGCGTGATGGTATGGGGTGCCATTGGTTACACGTCTCTGTCACCTCTTGTTCGCATTGACGGCACTTTGAACAGTGGACGCTACATTTCAGATATGTTAAGACCCGTGGCTCTACCCTTCATTCGATCCCTGCGAAACCCTACATTTCAGCAGGATAATGCACGACCGAATGTTGCAGGTATTTTACGGGCCTTTCTGGATACAGAAAATGTTCTACTGCTGCCCTGGCCAGCACATTATCCATATCTCTCACCAATTGGAAACGTCTGGTCAATGGTGGCCGAGCAACTGGCTCGTCACAATACGCCAGTCACTACTCTCGATGAACTGTGGTATCGTGTTGAAGCTGCATGGGCAGCTGTACCTGTACACTCCATCCAAGCTCTGTTTGACCCAATGCCCAGGCGTACCAAGGCCGTTATTACGGCCAGGGGTGTTTGTTCTGGGTACTAATTTCTCAGGATCTATGCACCCAAACTACGTGAAAATGTAATCACATGTCAGTTCTAGTATAATATATTTGTCCAATGAATACCCGTTTATCATCTGCATTTCTTCTTGGTGTAGCAATTTTAATAGCCAGTAGTGTAGATTGCACTAGTTCATGAAATATTTATTTTTGTTCTGTTGGTCCTCAGTAAGCTCACTTGACAAAATATTTCTGACTTAAAATTGTATGCTACTGCTTTCCTAACTGACAGGAAACTGCGACGAATGTCACGCTGGTTGGTAAGAATCGGTCTCAGACTAGAGACCAATTGTGATTGTCAGTGAATACATATCCATCTAAACCTGTTCCCTAGAGAACATAGCGAACTGAACAGCACGTAACTCGCAAAAGGCCGTTGGTCACAACGACACATCGAGGTGCAAGATTTCAGTGGCAAAGACAACACAGAAACTAGATACTAGCTGACAATTACACCGACAGCTCATTATTTTGCCTCTTCGAAATGATGCAAGTCGTCCAGTGCACCTGATATATACCAACTGCCGTTGAACAGGAGACCTTGGCTGCAAGGATGCGTAGCTGGTAAGCCACTGGGCATTTACTGTACAGTTTTTACTTCCAACCGTTTACGGATTACAAAATATAAATATTTTCATAAATTGGTTCTTGAAGAACCCAACTCCAAAAAATAGTAAAAATTGACACCAAAATCCCATAAAGCAGCATGGGACTCCGTCCTTTCCCATTTAGCCTTTGCAACAACAAAAAACTAACTTAAGAAACAAACGAATTGACAAACAATGCTTAAGACATAAATCATAATCTTCAGCTGGTCTCGATGAGTCGCAAGTGGCATTCAAAGATTTAAAGAAACCTCTAAACGCCAAAACACCAAGCAATCAGCTACTACTGCAATTTCTAGTAACTCCCTATCACCATTAAATAACGTCAGACAGTTACATCAGAATAAAGTGTAGAACACTAGTAAAACCAAGAGACAGCAAAAGGGTTCAATTACTCAAACTGGTGACGAACGGCATTTATAGAACCTTGATAAGTAACTTCTACAACCTAGCCACCAGACATGTTATTCAGAATATATCCTTCAGTAATCTGGCCACACAGTTATTGAAAACTTACGCTTCACGCACAAGTTAACATTAAACAGTCATTAAGAAAAGGGATTGGTTCAAAATGTGCCTCTTTACTCAGCCGGGCAGAGAAGCATCGAGTAGCACTTACTCGTGAAGGAGGAATTGGTTGCTTTGTACCAGGCCGAAGTCAACCTCAGTATTCAGCCGCCAAGTAAAACACGCCCATGCGCTACTGCATGTACCAAGCCATATTAAGATACACAATATACAAGCAGACCTCTATAACTGAGAAAGGAACACAATAAAATTACGTATCATAATGAGATAATCATTTACACCAAAATTTTCTCTACCTTTTTCCACAAGGAACGAGCACCCAATACAGCAATGAAGTGATTTATCAATCGTAGGAAACAGCAGTGAAGCAATATAGCCTTGAAGTAAGTCACGGCCATAATGACTGACCAAATTACCATATAAAAGGTGGCAAGTCAATAGTTCGGAGTCTTACAGGTGAAATCTGGGTTTTCTAGAGCATGTTATCTTCAGTGGCACTACATGCGACTGCGCACAGCCGGCCGCGGTGGCCGAGCGGTTCTAGGCGCTTCCGTCCGCAACCGCGTGTCTGCTACCGTCGCAGGTTCGAATCCTGCCTCGGGCATGGATGTGTGTGATGTCCTTAGGTTAGTTAGGAAATAAGGACTGGTACGAGCAAAATTTGTAAGAAATGGAACCAGTCACTGAGGCTAAACGGAAAGCCCTGCTTGCTTACAAAAGAAACCCAAATGAAAGAACTCGAGATGACCTACGAAAAGCAAAGAACAGGGCACAGCAAACATCAAGGAGATGCGCAAATAACTACTGGCTGAATTTATGTGTAGGTATACAGAAAGCATCCGACTCTGGGAATGCTAAGGCAATGTACGATGGTATTAAGAAAGCAATTGGACCAACTGTCAGGAAAACAGCTCCTCTGAAGTCCAAGACGGGTGAAGTCATTACTGATGAAGGCAAACAAATGGAACGCTGGGTTGAACACTACCTCAAGTTGTATGCAGTCGAGAATGAAGTTAGCAAGGATGCATGTGACGCCATCAAACAAATGCCAGTTATGGAAGAACTAGATGCAATGCCTAGTATGGAAGAACTTAGTAGAGAAATAGATTCTCTTGCTAACGGAAAGGCCCCAGGTGAAGATGGGATCCCTGCAGAGGTTATTAAGTATAACAAGTCTGTTCTTCTCAAACATTTATATTCACTTATCACAACCAGCTGGGAAGAAGGTTATGTCCCGATGAGTATGCGGAATTCGAGGATAGTTACTCTATATAAACAGAAAGGGAACAGAGGTGACTGTAACAATTACCGAGGCATTTCATTACTAAGTGTAGCCGGGAAAGCTTATGCAAGAGTCATCCTAATGCGATTACAGATCTTAGCTTCCAGAATCTACCCAGAATCTCAGTGTGGCTTCAGGCCCGGCCGATGAACCGTAGATATGATCTTCTCCTTAAGACAGCTAGAAGAGAAATGTCGTGAGCAGCAGAGGCCACTTTATATTGCTTTCATTGACCTTGTTAAAGCATTTGATTTAGTGAGCAGAAATGGGCTTTTCAAACTGTTGCAGAAGATTGGATGCCCACCTAAACTACTGCAGATAATTGTCTCTTTCCATGAGAAAACACAAGCAACAATTTGCTTCAACGGTAAAACATCAGAAGCATTCCCTGTTAATAGCGGTGTGAAACAGGGGTGTGTGTTAGCTCCTACATTGTTTGGGATTTTCTTTTCCCTTCTGCTCAGATTTGCCTTTGAAGACTGTGAGGAGGGAGTGTATCTACATACGAGGTCTGATGGAAATCTTTTCAATATTGCTCGCCTCAAGGCCAAGACCAAAGTAAATACAGTCGTTATCCGTGAGTTGTTATATGCGGACGATGCAGCTCTAGTAGCGAACACAGAAGATGAGCTGCAGTATATAATCAACAAATTACCAAATGCCTGTGAAAAGTATGTTCTACTCGTCAGCCTTCAATAGACTAAGATCATGGCGCAGAGCACTACCAACCTTCCATCCATTAGCATTGATGGCAATCCTCTCCAGATAGTTGATGACTTTACCTACTTGGGATCCACAATATGTAGCAACTTGTCCATGGACACTGAACTTACTAACAGAATCGCAAAGGCATCATCTGTCATGGCTAGATTGAAAAACAGAGTATGGAACAACGGACTGCTTACCACAAAAACTAAATTAAAAGTCTACAACGCTTGTGTTATAAGCACCCTTCTCTATAGCTGTGAGACATGGACAACTCTTTCTAGGCATGAATCTCGACTCAACAGCTTCCATCTCCGCTGTCTCCGGAAGATCCTTCAGATCTCTTGGAGAGATAGAGTACCCAACACCGAAGTCTTTCATCGTGCAAGCACAACCAGCATCTTTGCACTTCTGAGTCATCGACGTCTAAGATGGTTGGGACATGTCAGGCGCATGGATCCTGAGCGGATACCGAAACAGCTGCTGTACGGCGAACTTCAGGAAGGTGTGAGGCCAGTGGGACGACCGCATCTTCGTTTCAAGGATGTCTGCAAGAGAGACCTGACCAAGACCAGAATCAATCCAAGTCGCTGGGAAAGCATTGCAGATGACCGTGTCAAGTGGCGAGTAACTGTGCGCAACGGCGTCAAGCTCTCAGAGGACGAACGCACACAGGAACAAATCAGGAGATCTCCTGATCCAGAGGCAGCAGTGTTAACCAGTAGACCACGAGCTGCGGGCTTTGGACAGTGCGTCTATCCCAGTTTGTCTGTCCCAGTCTGCTTTAATATTCGGCAATAGCCTTGTAGTATCACTGTTCCTTTCCATCAGCTGTTACATTTTGGCCATTCACTACTGTTTGAAGTGTGACTGGTATGTGGAGGATGTACATCCTCCCTGATAAACACCATTCGAGTCAAAATCTACAGTAAACACAGAATTTTCTTGAATTCTATGATTTTCATTTTTGCTGACAGCACAGTTCTTCCATAACCCACACATCTCACTCGATCCGACCAGCACACCGTGAACATTAATATCCTTCTGATTCACCCCACAATATGAGTATCAGTTCTACAAGGTCCGTGTAGTGTGTTGTTGTTGTTGTTGTTGATGTTGTGGTTTTCAGCCCAGTGACTAGTTTGATGCAGCTCTCCATGCTACTCTACCCTGTGCAAGCTTCTTCATCTCCCAGTACCTACTGCAACCTACATCCTTCTGAATCTGTTTAGTGTATTCATCCGTTGGCCTCCCTCTACGATTTTTACCCTCCACGCTGCCATCCTATACTAAATTGGTGATCCCTTAATGCCTCAGAATATGCCCTACCAACCTATCCCTTCTTATAGTCATGTTGCGCCACAAATTTCTCTTCTCTCCAATTCCATTCAACACCTCCTCGTTAGTTATGTGATCTACCCATCTAATCTTCAGCATTAGCACCACATTTCGAAACCTTCTATTCTCTTCTTCACTAAACTATTAATCGTCTACGTTTCACTTCCATAGACGGCTACACTCCATATAAATACTGTCAGAAACGACTTCCTGCCACTTAAATCTATACTCGATGTTAACAAATTTCTCTTCTTCAGAAACGGTTTCCTTACCACTGCCAGTCTACATTTTATATCCTCTCTATTTCGACCATCATCAGTTATTTTGCTTCCCAAACAGAAAAACTCATTTAGTACTTTAAGCGTCTCATTTCCTAATCTAATTCCCGCGGCATCACCCGATTTATTTCCAACTACATTCCATTATCCTCGTTTTGCTTTTGTTCATGTTCATCTTATATCCTCCTTTCAAGACACTGTCCATTCCGTTCAACTGCTCTTCCAAGTCCTTTGCTGTCTCTGACAGAATTACAATGTCATCGGCGAACCTTAAAGTTTTATTTCTTCTCCACGGATTTTAATTGCTACTGCGAATTTGTCTTTTGTTTCCTTTATTGCTTGCTCAATATACAGATTGAATCACATCGGCGATAAGCTACAGCCCTGTCTCACTTCCTTCCCAACCACTGCGTCCCTTTCATGTCCCTCGACTCTTACAACTGCCATCTGATTTCTGTACAAATTGTAAATAGCCTTTCGCTCCCTGTATTTTACCCCTGCCACCTTCAGAATTTGAAAGAGGGTATTCCAGTCAACATTGTCAGAAGCTTTCTCTAGGTCTACAAATGCTAGAAACGTAGGACCTTTATTGTTTACAATATACATAAATGACTTAGTTGACAACATCGGTAGCTCCTTGAGGCTATTTGCAGATGACACGGTTGTCTACAAGAAAGTAGCAACATCAGAAGACTCGTACGTACTCCAGGAGGACCTGCAGAGGATTAATGTATGGTGCGACAGCTGGCAGCTTTCCCTAAACGTAGATAAATGTAATATAATGCGCATACATAGGGCCAGAAATCCATTCCAGTACGATTATGCCATAGGTGGTAAATCATTGGAAGCGGTAACGACCGTAAAATACTTAGGAGTTACTATCCGGAGCGATCTGAAGTGGAATGATCACATAAAACAAATAGTGGGAAAAGCAGGCGCCAGGTTGAGATTCATAGGAAGAATTCTAAGAAAATGTGACTCATCGACGAAAGAAGTAGCTTACAAAACGCTTGTTCGTCCGATTCTTGAGTATTGCTCATCAGTATGGGACCCTTACCAGGTTGGATTAATAGAAGAGATAGACATGATCCAGCGAAAAGCAGCGCGATTCGTCATGGGGACATTTAGTCAACGCGAGAGCGTTACGGAGATGCTGAACAAGCTCCAGTGGCGGACACTTCAAGAAAGGCGTTACGCAATACGGAGAGGTTTATTATCGAAATTACGAGAGAGCACATTCCGGGAAGAGATGGGCAACATATTACTACCGCCCACATATATCTCGCGTAATGATCACAACGAAAAGATCCGAGAAATTAGAGCAAATACGGAGACTTACAAGCAGTCGTTCTTCCCACGCACAATTCGTGAATGGAACAGGGAAGGGGGGATCAGATAGTGGTACAATAAGTACCCTCCGCCACACACCGTAAGGTGGCTCGCGGAGTATAGATGTAGATATAGATGTAGGTTTGTCTGTCCTTAATCTATTTTCTAAGATAAGTCGTAGGGTCAGTATTGCCTCTCGTGTTCAAACATTTCTACGGAATCCAAACTGATCTTCCCCGAGATCGGCTTCTACCAGTGTTTCCATTCGTCTGTAAAGAATTCGCGTTAGTATTTTGCAGCCGTTACTTATTAAACTGATAGTTCGGTAATTTTCACATTTGTCAACACCTGCTTTCTTTGCAGTATGTAATGAAACCAAATTATTCTCCGATAACTTGACTACGAAGCATTATCTCCGTTCAGTGCGAGGACCTTACAAAACCTTATTGGCAAGGCATGAATGCCCGCATGGTACCACTCTACTGGTCGACGTCGGAGCCAACGTCGGAGCTCAACAATAACCTCCCCATCATTGCACTCCTTCCCACCGAGAGCGTCCTTCAGTTTGCGAAACAGATGGAAGTAGGAAGATGTGGAATCCAGGGAGCATGATGAAGAACAATCCAACGAAGTGTTGTGAGCTCCTCTCAAGTACGCAGGCTTGTGTGACGCCTTGCCTTGTCATGGTGATGGAGATGTTCGTTCACATTTTTGTGGCGACGATCACGTTGAAGTCATTTCCTGAGCACATATGCTTCCGAGGTGATCGTTGCACCATGAGGGTGGAACATCAAGCAGAGCGTCGCCCTGACTTTACCGGCTGACAGTGCTGCTTTGAAAATTTTTTTTAGGAAGAGAGTGGCACCACTCAATGAGTTGAAATTATGTTTCCGGTTTGGAGTGATGATGTTCGACAAAAATTATCAATATCAGTCTCACGATGTACAAGCGTTTCCACACAATTGGTTCTTCGAAGCTCTTTACGGTCTTCTCTTAGGCACCGAGGAACCCCGACTGGATGATGAGTGTGTGGGCATCACCAGCAGAGACGTAAAGTTGTGCAGCGTCGCCCGTTAACCACCCAGAACGACAGTATCCACAAGTTCGAACGTTGCAGGAGTTGTAGGCGTGTGCGGCCGGGCGGTACTCGTAAGATCCAACAGGTTTGCGCGACCTTCGCGCAGTGATCACACATGCCACACCCAACGACTTATCGTGCTTTTGTTCACTGCCAAGTCTCCGTAGACGCTTTTCAAGCACCTATGAATATTTGTACATTCACATTTAGCACCGAAAGAAACTCAATGACAGCTCTTTTCTCCGCAACAGACTACAATTTGAAGGCTACGTGTTGCGCCGTAACCTATTGGAACTTGATGAAACTATAGGGCCGAAGCGGAAAATTCCATCATGTCCCACAAATTCTCCATTCTCTCAGCGGAAATTTGTCGGAAAGATGGGTTGCGTTACTTATTGTTCGCCTCCCGTATATTCCATTGCTGTTTACATACACTATTGGCCATTAAAATTGCTACACCACGAAGTGGACGTGCTACAGACGCGAAATTTAACCGACAGGAAGAAGATGCTTTGAGATGCAAATGATTAGCTTTCAGAGCATTCACACATAGTTGGCGCCCTACATGCTGGGATGAGGAAAGTTTCCAACCGATTTCTCATACACAAACAGCAGTTGACCCGCTTTGCCTGGTGAAACGTTGTTGTGATGCCTCGTGTAAGGAGGAGAAAGGAATACCATCACGTGTCAGACTTTAATAAAAGGCCGGATTGCAGCCTATTGTGATTGCGGTTTTTCGTTTCGGGACATTGCTGCTCACGTTGGTCGAGATCCAATGACTGTTAGCAGAATGTGGAATCAGTGGGTTCAGGAGGTTAATACGGGACGCCGTGATGGATCCCAACTGCCTCGTATCCCTAGCAGTCGAGATGACAGGCATTGTATCCGCATGGCTGTAACGGATCGTGCAGCCACGTCTCGACCCCTGAGTCAACAGATGGCGACGTTTGCAAGACAACAGCTATTTGCACGAACAGTTCGACGACGGTTGCAGCAGCAGCATGGACTATCAGCTCGGAAACCATGCCTGTAGTCACAGACAGGAGCGCCTGAGATGGTGTACTCGACGACGAAGCTGGGTGCACGAATAGCTAAACGTCATTTTTTCGGATCAATCCAGATTCTGTTCACAGCATCGTGATCGTCGCATCCGTGTTTGGCGACATCGCGGTGAACGCACATTGGAAGCGTGGTTTCGTCATCGCCTTACTGGCGTATCACCCTGCGTGATGGAAAGGGGTGCCATTGGTTACACGTCTCTGTCACCTCTTATTCGCATTGACGGCACTTTGAACAAAGGACGTTACACTTCAGATATGTTAAGACCCGTGGCTCTACCCTTCATTCGATCCCTGCGAAACCCTACTTTTCAGCAGGATAATGCACGACCGCATGTTGCAGGTATTTTACGGGCCTTTCTGGATACAGAAAATGTTCTACTGCTGCCCTGGCCAGCACATTCTCCATATCTCTCACCAATTGGAAACGTCTGGTCAATGGTGGCCGAGCAACTGGCTCGTCACAACACGCCAGTCACTACTCTCGATGAACTGTGGTATCGTGTTGAAGCTGCATGGGCAGCTGTACCTGTACACTCCATCCAAGCTCTGTTTGACCTAATGCCCAGGCGTATCAAGGCCGTTACTACGGCCAGGGGTGTTTGTTCTGGGTACTGATTTCTCAGGATCTATGCACCCAAATTACGTGAAAATGTAATCACATGTCAGTTCTAGTATAATATATTTGTCCAATGAATACCCGTGGATCATCTGCATTTCTTCTTGGTGTAGCAATTTTAATAGGCAGTAGTGTAGATTGCACTAGTTCATGAAATATTTATTTTTGTTCTGTTGGTCCTCAGTAAGCTCACTTGACAAAATATTTCTGACTTAAAATTGTATGCTACTGCTTTCCTAACTGACAGGAAACTGCGACGAATGTCACGCTGGTTGGTAAGAATCGGTCTCAGACTAGAGACCAATTGTGATTGTCAGTGAATACATATCCATCTAAACCTGTTCCCTAGAGAACATAGCGAACTGAACAGCACGTAACTCGCAAAAGGCCGTTGGTCACAACGACACATCGAGGTGCAAGATTTCAGTGGCAAAGACAACACAGAAACTAGATACTAGCTGACGATTACACCGACAGCTCACTATTTTGCCTCTTCGAAATGATGCAAGTCGTCCAGTGCACCTGATATATACCAACTGCCGTTGAACAGGAGACCTTGGCTGCAAGGATGCGTAGCTGGTAAGCCACTGGGCATTTACTGTACAGTTTTTACTTCCAACCGTTTACGGATTACAAAATATAAATATTTTCATAAATTGGTTCTTGAAGAACCCAACTCCAAAAAATAGTAAAAATTGACACCAAAATCCCATAAAGCAGCATGGGACTCCGTCCTTTCCCATTTAGCCTTTGCAACAACAAAAAACTAACTTAAGAAACAAACGAATTGACAAACAATGCTTAAAACATAAATCATAATCTTCAGCTGGTCTCGATGAGCCGCAAGTGGTATTCAAAGATTTAAAGAAACCTCTAAACGCCAAAACACCAAGTAATCAGCTACTACTGCAATTTCTAGTAACTCCCTATCACCATTAAATAACGTCAGACAGTTACATCAGAATAAAGAGTAGAACACTAGTAAAACCAAGAGACAGCAAAAGGGTTCAATTACTCAAACTGGTGATGAATTGTATTTATAGAACCTTGATAAGAACTTCTACAACCAAGCCACCAGTCATGTTATTCGGAATATATCCTTCAGTAATCTGGCCACACAGTTATTGAAAACTCACGCTTCACGCACAAGTTAACATTAAAAAGTCATTAAGAAAAGGGACTGGTTCAAAAGGTAACTGCCTCTTTACTCAGCCGGGCAGAGAAGCATCGAGTAGCACTTACTCGTGAAGGAGGAATTGGTTGCTTTGTACCAGGCCGAAGTCAACCTCAGTATTCAGCCGCCAAGTAAAACACGCTCATGTGCTACTGCATGTACCAAGCCATATTAAGATACACAATATACAAGCAGACCTCTATAACTGAGAAAGGAACACAACAAACTTACGTATCATAATGAGATAATCATTTACACCAAAATTTTCTCTACCGTTTTCCACAAGGAACGAACACCCAATACAGCAATGAAGTGATTTTATCAATCGTAGGAAACAGCAGTGAAACAATATAGCCTTGAAGTAAGTCACGGCCATAATGACTGACCAAATTACCATATAAAAGGTGGAAAGTCAATAGTTCGGAGTCTTACAGGTGAAATCTGGGTTTCCTAGAGCATGTTATCTTCAGTGGCACTACATGCGACTGCGCACAGCCGGCCGCGGTGGCCGAGCGGTTATGGCGCTTCCGTCGGGAACCGCGCGTCTGCTGCGGTCGCAGGTTCGAATCCTGCCTCGGGCATGGATGTGTGTGATGTCCTTAGGTTAGTTAAGTTTAAGTAGTTTTAAGTTCTAGGGGACTGATGACCTCCGATGTTAAGTCCCATAGTGCTCAGAGCCATTAGAACCATATTTGACTGCGCACATTACCAATTTTTATAGGCACAGTCTACACTGCGGCACCTGAACTTATCTAGGCTAACAGCCCAGCCTAGAGAATCTGACACTTTGGCAACACAGTTAGCTTTATTGGAGACAGGGAATCTGACAGATCCTCACCAGTGTAAAACAGCGAAACCGGCGATGAGATCCACGCCCCTGCCTTGATGCGGTAACCGCACCTCTTAAAACGTTCATTCTCGCCAGGAACGGGTCGCTTCCCTCTCCGGTGTACTTCTTCGTCTGCGGTGATAACAACACTGCCTCCTTCTCCACTTTCCACCGGTGCTCCTTGCTCGCGCCATCCTGGCTCAGCGAAATGTCGCGGTCTCCAAACAAGTCACCCCCTATCACTAACAGCCAAATGAGCGCTTGATCTGCAGTGTGTGACTGATGCAGTTGTCTGCAGAGATGATTGTATGATGTTTTAGGTGTTTTGTTTGCAACATTACTTGACTCAGTCATTCTGGCTGCCGTCAACATGAACGACGAAGTTTATTTCAACAGTCTTGCTGACCAGACGTCGCACTTTCCTTTGTTCCTTCGAAACAAGTATGCTATGGACATTCCCAATTTCCAAGATGATAACAGTCGTATTGACAGGGCTGCACATGTGCATTTTTTGGTTTGGTGAACACTCAAGCACCGTTTCGAACCTCATCAGGCCCGCCATATTGTTTGATCCTAATTCCATATGACATGATGACATGTCTGGGACTGTGTGCAACTGTGGGTGAAAAATTCTTGCAATTTGTAAGTTCCGCGGGTTCTGATCATTAATGTGTGGTTTCAGGCCGAAATGAGATAGCTAAAGGAAATAGTGGACTTTCGGACACTCGTCCTTGTCGAATCAAGGTCACTGTCAGTAATAAAAGCTCTGTTACTAGTAGTCTGCTCTGGGTAATCTTATTTATTAAGAATTGAACTGTGTTTTCCACAGCTTTGCTTCTTTATTTTCATTTTATTTAATAAAGCAATGCATTCCACAGTAAACCAATCGCCCTTTAGAAAGATGAAGAAATGAGGTGTATATTGTACGACGCAATTTTTAATGGAAGATAGTGGGAAGGCCAGCATCCGTAGTAAATTTTAATCTCTTTATCCTAGATCGATTCCAGCTACTGTATAGCTATTTTCATTGGAATAATATCCGAGTCATGATGACTCATCGTAAATAAAATCGGACATGGTACGATCTAAACGTTATCTGTAATGTCTAGGTGGTACTACAAGCAGGGCCGGCGCAAGGCATGTGCCGCTCCCTTTTTTTTTTTACCTCCGCCCCCTCCTTCTTTATTTGGACAAACTCAACATTCATGCCCAAGAGGGGATTCGAAACCAGACCTCGGAAGGAGCGGCTCCGGGAACTGTGACATGGCGCCTCAACTACCTGCCGGCCGCCCCCTTTTGAACAAGGGTACGGAGGAGGACTCATTTCTTCCTCGCCGCCGTGTTTACGCCGGAGGAACAGAGAGGGGGAAGCAGTCTGGCGTACAAGCCAGTATTCTTATGAGTGGAGCGCTGCCACCCTGTTACGCGCCGTGCTTTTACCCACAACTAGTTTTGTATAAGACGAAATCTAATTTGGAAATTCGAATGCAATGTTCTATACAGCGGTTACATGTTAAGCCTGGAGCAATTTTCCTAAGCCCTTCAATGGCAGTTTCCGAGTGTTTTATTCTTCCCACATTATGGAAAAAAATGGTTGAACATTACTACAGCCAAACATGTCCAACACCTACAATGGCTAGAAGTATTCCGAATGGGTAAATACGCTGCGAGTAATTACAAGGGATAAAGACATTGCAAATAAGCCTGGCATAAGTTGGGTTTCGACGTACTTTTGGAAATTTTTGCCGAACGGTTCTAGGCACTACAGTCTGGAACCGCGCGACCGCTACGGTCGCAGGTTCGAATCCTGCCTCGGGCATGGATGTGTGCGACGTCGTTAGGTTTAAGTAGTTCTAAGTTCTAGGGGACCGATGACCTCAGAAGTTAAGTCCCATAGTGCTCAGAGCCATTAGAAAATTTTTGCTATCCGTTTCTGAGTGATAGTCGGACGTTTTGGCCTTTGAGCCATGAAACACCTGACTCCGCCTACATGAACAACAATTAAACTCTGACCGGCACTTTTGTTTGACAATACTACTCGCTCACTGTCACTTTGCCAACATTTATTTACTGTGTAAAGCGTGTGAATCCATGTTTCATGTTAGTAAACTACTGGTCGCTTTGATTCTGATGAAAACCTGAGGAAGTATGGTCTTTTAGCAACAATGCCCTCTCGTACGCACAAAACAATACGTTAATTTTGACACCTTCTAAAATGGAAATCCATAGACAGAACATTGCTTCTAAGGGTGTCCTTGCTAGCTTTGAAGCTCATTTCTGTTTGACAAAAGTTGTGCAGTTTTCGCAAAGTTCGTATTTCTTTCTATTGTTCGTAATGCCATAGAAATTGCTACCTGATAATACATTTATCCATATCATCGATTACACATTTATTTTGAGCTTCTTGCTTCTTCTTCTTGGGCGCTAGTTTAACCGTAGCCTCGCTGCACCTCGTCACGCGACCCAGTCGGCAATAGGTATTATTGCTTTCTTTATAACGAAAACTACATTATTCGTTTCGGTAGTTGTCCGAGGGAGTCAAGATTGGTCAGAAGCACTTTCATTGCGTTTCGTAAGAACAGAAGAATTGGTGCGTCGGAATTTCTTGCAACTTGGGATGTAATAGGTAAGTGCGTTTCATATAACGTACAATTAGTATTAAGCATGCGCGTTACTCATAAGTTAGAATTTTTCTCCTTGATGATTGCAGAATAGGAAACTTTATTTTTCTTATGATCTGTTACTTCAAAAATTGCCAAGTCGGCAAATAAGCACGCGTCGTCCCAATAGCTAGAATGAAAATAAAGCGAAGAAAAGTAAAGTGATACGGCGATCGGCGATGACTAATTTGTTACTCCTTATTCCATAATCAGACACGAAAGAAGTGACACATGGAAATTACGACAGATGTCGAGTGTCAGTTCTTTGAAATGAACAACCGCAGTGCAGTGAGTTAATATATTTCGACTAGCATTAGTACCCATCGATGCCCAGGTGTGTATTTATTGCATTATTTTGTTACTCTATCTCCTTGCCCTTCCTCTATCCATTGTCTTCCGTCCCACTCTTTGACCGTTTCACCTGCGTCTGTAGTGAAATTCGGCCCGAAATAGAACTTCATGCGGCTCAATTCTTATGACTTCATCTCCTGAACAGTGTATCCTACACCAATATAATTTTCCGTTTACGTGCAGTGAATATAAGGAAATTGTCTGCGAAGTGTGTTGCAAATATAGGTAGTACACTGACATCAACATTTAGTTTCACATATTCTTTCTTTACAGGCTGGATCGAAACATGACCGACGGTAGAAAAATACTGCCTGGCAGTGAATATAGGAAAAGACGGGCGCTGAAGGAAGATAACGATACGAAGCAAAAGGATGGATTACAACGATATTTCAAGCCAAAGAGAGAACGACCTAGCAGTGGTGAGGGTGGAAAAATAGATCGTGAAGTTACAGACGCTAGTGGAGCTGCTGCAGCTACAACTTTATCTTCAGGGCATGACCAGGTAGTTAGCGAACACAGTACTGCGACCACCGCATACGGTAGCAATGCTGACGGTGGGCCATCCACAACATGTTCAACAGACCTCGTATGGACTCAAGACCTGCTTTGTGACTAAAGCTCCGAGGTTGAAACATCAGGCAGAACTGAAATTAGGCGACCCGAATCGGAATATATCGGAGGAGCATCAGCCGAGGTACACACCACCGGAGAAGGGATTGAAGGCGATCCTAAACTGGAAGACACAATTGACTCAGATCCCGGAAGATGGCCGGAAATTATTACCGACTGCATTCGAACGACTTTGGTCATGCGAGGTTCTCCCGAGAGCATTAAAGAAGCTGAATAATGTCCGAAAAACGCGGACAACCGGCGTTTCAGCCCTGCGCACTACAGCTATTCTTTGAAGAATTTAGAAGAAGCAGATAGACATTGGTTGGTGTAAAAGAGCTTTTGCTGCAAACTTTTTTCGTCATCTACAGTAAAAATTGCAAAGAACGGTATAAGCGACTGGCGGCACCTTTCTTCCTATCTCGATAGTCACGGGAAGTCTACCGAGCATTTGAATCCACATAAAAAGTGGATCGTGTTTTCCGAGGCACTGAAAAAGTCACGACCTGCCGACGGCCAACATCAGGGGCTTCTGAATACTGAAGCCGAACATTGGAAAAATGCTCTTGAGCACTTAATAGCAAAAATTCATTTCCTGGGTCGGCAATATCTGCCTTTGAGAGGAAGTACAGATACACTCTTTCAGCCTGACAAAGGAAACTTCTTGAAACTCGATGAATTATTCGGAAAAATCGACACTGTGATGATGGAGCACCTGCACAGAACAAAGCAAAGTGAGAACCAGGGTCATCATTATCTTGGAAAAGAAACACAGAATGAAATAATTAATCTTATTCGATCATCTGTAACCAACAACATTCTATTTATGATGAAATCTGCAAAGTATTACAGTATAATTCTTAACTGCATACCAGATATTTCCAAAGTTGAGCAGATGACAGCTGTGGTACGCTTCGTCCAGGAGACAAGACTCGACGGGGTTTATGATGTCCGAATTCGGGAGCATTTCCTGGGATTTCTTCCAGTGGCCAATTCTTCAAGCTCCACTTTGACGCCGGTCGTACTCAAGCTCTTGGAAGATAAGAAAATCCTATTGTGTAATATGAGAGGGGAAGGATACGACAATGGAGCAAACATGAAAGGAAACAAGTCTGGTCTCCAGAAAAGAATCTGAGACATGAACAAGACAGCATTTGATGTACCATGTAGCAGTTACTCATTCAATCTTGTTGTAAACGATGCCGCTATGTCTTCTAAATATGCTTTTTCCATGTTTTCGACAGTGAAAAGCTTGTACGACTTCTTTTCGTCCTCCGTTCGACGTTGGGATGGTTTGAAGAAGTATCTGACTAACCTGTCGCTGAAGCCACTGAGCGATACTAGGTGAGAAAGTCGCATCGAGGCACTTACTGCCCTGAGGTTTCAAATTGAAGGCGTTTATGATGCACTGGTTCAGACATCAGAAGAAGTCGATGGCATGACCGCTCACGAAACAACGTCACTTAAGAATCAAATAAAAAATTACACCTTTCTCACTTCTCAGGTAATCTGGTACGAGGTTCTGCTTCACACCATTGTAGTCAGTTAGACCGTCCAGACCACTGACATAAATGTTTCTGCGGCCGTGGAAATGCTTGAAAAAACGAAAGCATATATTGAGACCTGCAGAACAAAAGAAAATTTATGTCTTTGTTGACGGATTCCAAAGAATTGGCTACAGAATTAGAGCTAGAAGATCTAACGTCACCACGGATAAGTGTTCCTGGCGACGAAGTAAGAAGCCTATAAACTTTACCTATTAAGGAGGGGATGAGACAACAGATAACCCAACAAAACGTTACAAAATTGCATTCTACTCTTATCTTTTAGTGACAGTAACCACATCTTTGGATGAGAGATTCAATCAACTGAAATCTCATTGTGATTATTTGATTTTCTCTACGACATCGGCGGATTGAAGAATGCACCTCCTCACAGCCTGGACACAAAGTGTAGAAACCTCGAAGCGATTCTGCAAGATCATGAGTCAAGCGACATTGATGCACTGGAGTTGAGGGAGGAACTAAAAGTGCTTTCAACATTGTTGAAACCTGGAATAGGTCCAAAGAGACTCTTAAGTTTATAGGAAGACATAATTTTTGCCCTAATGTTAACATTGCTCTGAGAATTCTCGTAACACTCCCAGCGACAGTTGCGAGTGGAGAGAGGAGTCTCTCAAAACTGAAATTGATAAAGACATACCTCCGATCAACGATGAGCCAAACTCGTTTGAATGATCTTGCAACAATACCGACTGAGCGCGAGCTTGCAGAGGATTTAAATTACACAGATCGTGTGAAAGAGTCTGCACAAGCAAAACCCAGGAAGGTTCGATTTGTCTTGTATTTTTTTATATTATGATCAGTGTCTTGGTGTGTTGTTTCTCATTTTGTTCAACATTAAATAGTTATTGTAAATATTATTGTTCAAACCAAATCATTTTTAAATTGTAAATATACTTTGTTTTCCGTTGAATACATTATCTGTCCACAACCATTGAAAAATGTTTATTTACGTTACCTGTGAGTTCATGCCGCGTGGGATTAGCCGAGCGGTGTAAGGTGCTGCAGTCATGGACTGTGTGGCTGGTTCCGGTGGAGGTTTGAGTCCTCCCTCGCGCATGGGTGTTTGTATTTGTCCTTAGGATAATTTAGGTTAAGTAGTGTGTAAGCTTAGGGACTGATGACCTTAGCGGTTACGTCCCATAAGGTTTCACACACATTTGAACATTTTTGTAAATTGACAAGGCTTATTAAAATTAACTACATTTCTTCAATCAGGTTTGACTCCATTTTTGAGCTGGTACCCAGCGACTGTTTTGTACAAATCTGTAGAGAATGTCACCAATCAGTAGCAATTTTTGTTTTTATTTTTCAGATCTACATAGATTTCTAGCACAATATGGCTATTCTCAATGCTTTGGGTTATGTTTACATCTATACCGTCATGCTGAACGTAACTGTCAACATGACGGTTTAGATGTAAGCACATATTAAAAGCTTTGAGACTGGTCACTCAATGGCCGAAACCTAGATAGATCTGAAAAGTAAAACGAAAAATTGCGATTGATTGCTGACATTTCCTTCATATTTGTTTACATAAAATTTCACAAACGCCCCGGAAAAAAAAAAAAAAAAAAAAAAAAGCGGGGGTGGGGGGCGGCAATTTAGCACCTCGCACGGGGCTGGCGCCGGCCCTGACCACAAGCAATAAACGGATTAAAATTTACGATCGATGCTGGCCTTTCTTTTATCTTGGATCTTATTACTGCGATCGTGGAGCACACTTTTCCTGATGGAAAAAACCTGAAGACTATTTTTAATCTTCATCATAGCTGTCGAGTACGGCCTACACAAAGTATTACGGTTTATTTGTATCTTGTTCGCTTATCTAACATACAAAGTGATCGGCGGGTTATACGTAACCGCTAAACTTAGCTGTCCGAAACTATTTTCAGTCTGGATGCATAATTTGCTTTGTATCGATAGTGGGGCACCGTTTGGTAGTCCATTTTCATTGCAGTCCAATCCCAAATGAAGATGTATTCGTCACATAACAACTGATTTCTGAAACAATCACCAGGTTAAACGTTCATTGTTTCAGATACCACATGGCAACTGGGGACGTATTACCGTGTAGCTGATTCCAGGAAGACGCACCATGTCCAGCGACCGTTCCGCACACCTGTCCCGAGACCTGCGCCTTGAACCGCGAATCTGTTTGCAGCACTGCTCTGCCTCGCGTGGCGTCGCGCGGCAGCTGTTTGCGCGCAGGATTTGCTCTACATCACGCGTGAGGCTAGCGCACCAGCAGGTGGCGTGTTTGCTCACGGCCCCGCTTCATACACACACACACACACACACACACACACACACACACACACATGCGTATGAGTAGGGTCCCCAGCCTGCACCTCGCTGCACACAGCGCTTGTTTGAGACCGCAATTATTTGATTTGTGTATCACAGCGGCCACCGCTGTATGCGTAACGACAGCGTCCGGCTGCGTAGAGCGTAAATACCAGAGGGGCGCGCTGCCTATCACAGCGAGGAGAGTGTCATTACGCGAGAAAAATTCAATGTTTTCTACCGAATAAGAGTTTCATTTCGAAATAGGATGTCAGTGTAGAAGGGTACTGTTTCGTGTAGATCAGAGATAAAAGCGAATCTTTTTCCTATCTAATGGGTCGACCTTGCACTGAGAAATGTATATTTTTAGGTTATTTACTCAGAGAGCTGTATTCGGATGTTCAATGATGACGTATCAGAGGTCACGCACTCTTCATGTCTTTGGTTATTAGATGTAGGTTACTCCTTACTTCTTCGCTTCTGCTGTAAATCACTTACATTGTCTGCTATTTGATGCTACTACTATTTGCAGTGTTGTGGGATATAATCCTAGCTTAAGGACACCTGCGGTTTCTGTTTGGCTTCGGTTCAGTCATGTGTGTTCCTTTCAACTTCTGATCTGATACTAGAAAGCAATCGAATAAAAAAAAGCGGGGTATGTCTCAATAGAGTTGTCAAGGCTTGAAATAGAGGGTGGAATGTAATAAACTTCTGATTTTGGATGAAATAACAAAAATTAATACTTAAAACTTACATTTTTATTTTTCTCATATTGGAAAATAATGGAATTTTCTAATTACAGGGTTCAAACAGTATATATGGTAAATGTCTGTCTTCACAATCCACACCCTGCCGCAGTCGTTTTCTAAAATTCTCATGCAACTCTTTGAAGCATGTTTTCTGGTATTCTCGGTATTGTTACGTAGATCTTGCAGGGTATAGGTACGGTTGCTACACACTCTTGGCTTCAGGTAATCCCAAAGAAAAAAATAGCATGGGGCTACGTCCGGTGATCGTGCTGGCCAATAGTGACCCCCTTTCGAGAGATAAGCCTTCCAGGAAACATTTGCCTCAAAAATTTCATGGTAATAACTGCTGTGTGTGCGTGTAGCACCGTGTTGTTGAAACCAGGTAGCCTGTAATTGCATTGCCTCGAAAGCAGGGTAGAAAAACTCTTGTAGCGCTGTTAAATAAAGATCCGATTTCACACTTACAACACGACGATTTTCCTGGAAAAAGTAAGGGCCAGTGATGTCTACTCCTGACACGGCGCACCACACCGTGACGCAGTCAGTGTGCAGGGGTCTGTGCCTAATTTACCTGGGATTCGTGTAGCTCCGGTATCGCATATTCTGTTTGTTTACACACTCACTGAGATGAAAATGTCTCTCATCAGAAAAGAACACATTTGCGTCGAGGACTGTGGTTGCAGCAACGTATTCACAAGATGCTCTTCGTGATACATAATCCCGTATTGACAATTGCTACGGTCGCAGGTTCGAATCCTGCCTCGGGCATGGATGTGTGTGATGTCCTTAGGTTAGTTAGGTTTAAGTAGTTCTAAGTTCTAGGGGACTGATGACTACAGCTGTTAAGTCCCATAGTACTCAGAGCCATTTTATTGACAATTGCTGGACTGTGCACATTTTATACAGGTGAAAATTCAGTTCATTATGAAGAATCCGATGGAGAGAACGCCTTTAAATGTGAAGAGTAAGTGCGTGTTTCCGAGCTGCGCCTTTCGGACATTGCAGTACTGCTGCTCTGACTCGTTCGACATTTTGTGGTGTTGTAACGCTTCTCTCAGATCCTCCTCGAACAGATGACACGTACCCTGCTGTACTGAATACATATACCCAATTTAAAATTGACTGCCGTCCAAGAACACGTCCGCGTAGAGGTTTCCAGTGCATTATCGCAACTGAGCAACAACTGAATCCTACCCTCCCATCAGTCACTATTAATCAAGTCCACTCTCCCCTCTTTTCAACCAACAGTGAATTCTAAAAAAGCAAATTACCGCGCTCCACCCAGTATAACGTTGACAGAAGTTTCCATAAAAGTTCCAAAAAATATAAAGGTTATGTGGATGGAACGAAAGGTGAAAGCTTTCTCAGAAGATCTAGGAGGTTATGTTAACTCATGAACACTTCTTTTGCTGAAGCTGGAGACTAAGGATTCATGAAGATGAAGGGAGCAAAAGTGTGTGGAGGGAGACATACAGGTCAAAGTTAGAGAGTTGGTATTGGCAGAAAGGAGTGTCAGGTAGGTTACTAAAATTGAAGGAGAAGGAGCGAAAGAACGGGTCAGACAGCAGGCCAAGACAGACTGACATCTCACAGGCGTAGAGATAGATTTTACAGGTGTTCATATCGTTTGGCAATGCGGAGAAGAGTGGACCGGGCAGTGCTGTTTAATAAAGTTGGAACAGACACCAGCTTACAGCTTAGCCTATCTACAAACTACAGCATAACACAAAGAAAAAACGAGGCACCACGAAGAAATTATCTGAATGGGACGCAAATCAGTAGATGAGATGTACATGTCGAGACAAACCGCCAAAGGAAATTACATTATTAGATACTTAAATTGAAATGGATTAAGTTAGCATCGTTTCATGTAAGCTGCTCCCCATGACATCGCCTTGTATTCTCTTGTAAGTAAAAAAGTGATAGAAATCACAAATAATTTTTATTGAATATAGTTCTTCTAGTTAATATATGTCTGCTATATTTGTGTACTTGTAACGTCACAAATAAAACATAGTGCCCTTGTATTAACTGCACTTGGAAAGAAAAGTTTTTATTGCCACTTAGAACCAGCCAGTTTCCTGGTGTGGCACTTAGAAAGTTCTTCATAAATTATTTATTTTCAATTTTGTTTCGTTATTTGTTGAGGGTAACATAATTGTTCAAATGTTAAAATTTGTGTGAATTTCTAAGGGACCAAACTGCTGAGATCATCGGTGCCTAGACCTACACACTACTTAAACTAACTTATGCTAAGAACAACACACACGCCCATGCCCTACAGCGGCCACTCCGCGTGAAGTAGCATAATTCTTTGCTATCAGAAAACCTTCTCAGTTTTTTGGATACAAGTAAGTTATGACAGAAAGATAGGCATTGTATTTAGGATTCAGTGCCTCAATCTACAAATCTCCATCTGTCTGTCCGACTCTTAAAAACTTTTTCTAGAGAACAGGTAGACGTATCAAGCTGATATTTATGTCACATACCATGATCTATTCGCCCTTGGCGGTTAATAAATGTAAGCTTCTAAGCCAATGCAAACAAGAAGCTGCCGCCATTTAGGTCACATATTTTGAATGTCTTTCACATTCTAAAAGTGGCAGTGGTAAAATACAGGGAGTGAAAGGCTATTTATAATTTGTACAGAAACCAGACGGCAGTTATAAGGGTCGAGGGGAATGAAAGGGAAGCAGTGGTTGGGAAGGGAGTGAGACAGGGTTGTAGCCTCTCTCCGATGTTATTCAACCTGTATATTGAGCAAACAGTAAAGGAAACAAAAGAAAATTTCGGAGTAGGTATTAAAATACATGGAGAAGAAATGAAATCATTGAGGTCCGCCGATGACATTGTAATTCTGTCAGAGACAGCAAAGTACCTGGAAGAGCAGTTGAACGGAATGGACACTGTCATGAAAGGAGGATATAAAATAAACATCAACAAAAGCAAAACGAGGATAATGGAATGTAGTCGAATGAAGTCGGGTGATGCTGAGGGAATTAGATTAGGAAATGAGACACTTAAAGTAGAGAAGATACAAAATGTAGACTGGCAATGGCAAGGAAAGCGTTTCTGAAGAAGAGAAACTTGTTAATATCGGGTATAGATTTAAATGTCTGGAAGTCGTTTCTGAAAGTACATGTATGGAGTGTAGCCATGTATGGAAGTGAAATGTGGACGATGAATAGTTTGGACAACAATAGAATAGAAGCTATGGAAATGTGGTGCTACAGAAGAATGCTGATGATTAGATGGGTAGATCACGTAACTAATGATTGAGTATTGAATGGAATTGGGGAGAAGAGGAGTTTGTGGCACAACTTGACAAGAATAAGGGATCGGTTGGTAGGAGACGTTCTGAGGCATCAAGTGATCACCGGTTTAGTATTGGAGGGCAGCGTGGAGGGTAAAAATCATAGAGAGAGACCAAGAGATGAATACACTAAGCAAATTCAGAATGATGTAGGTTGCAGTAGGTACGGGGAGATGAAGAAGTTTGCGCAGGATAGAGTAGCATGGAGAGCTTCATCCTACCAGTGTTAGGACTGAAGACCACAACAAACAACAACATTTTGGATCATGCAAACTCATTCTTATAACCTGTAGGTTACTTCCCGTTGGTCTAGAACAGCGGTCTCAAAACCTTTTAGTCCTCGGGCCACGTTGACTCCTCCACGAAGTCATAAGGGCCTAGATCTACCTAGTGGGATCAAAGCTCCATGGCACTCCATGATCACCGTAATGTAAGGCGAAAGGAAAGATGAAATCGCAACAATCTAAGGTTGTGGGAATAGCTAGCACTGAAACGAACTAAGATTTTTATTTAATTGTATAATTTTGATTGGAGGACGTACCTGACCGAAATTCTGGCGTATTTCATTCTGGCGAATTTCACCGACAAAAAAGTATGTCACTGCACATTCTTCACGAAAGCGTCCTGCAAAGTTAACGAAATCTCAAAATCATTGTTAGCAACACTATTGCTGCAAGACATAACAGAGGTAGAGTATGTCAACGCATTGTTATTTCAACCGGCGCAACAATAAGTTTAGTTATGTAGTCTTGTAGCGAGTAGCAGAGCCGGAGCATATATTTGATAGTTCTGTTGCATGATTGTGTCTATGTTGCGAGTGTCTCACGAGTTTTTTTAGTGTTATATGCGCTGTACTAGTAGGTGTGACGACGAAGTGTGGGACAATTCAAAGTTTGAATTCGAAGAGACAGGGAAAATCTGAAAATCGAAATACTTACAGCACGATTTGAGTATTTTTTCACTGTATTTTTCAGTGGAGCTACAGTGTAATTGTGAGTATTTAATTTAGTAATTAAAGTACCTTCAAAATAAATTCATTGCATTTTGTTTAGTTTTATTAGTATTAAATAGCACAATTTTATTTTCAGGTTACAATCTTTTGTGAAGTTCTGTACAAATATGGAAAAGAAACGGAAGGTTGACAGTGAATGTAGAATTTTTAAAGAGCAGTGGGGGTGTCAATATTTCGTGGTGGAGTCAAGCAACAAACCCATGTGTATTATTTCCAATGAAGCAATATCAGTCTTCAAAGAATACAATATAAAACGTCATTATGACACTAAGCACTCTCAGAATTACTCAAAGTTTACAGGATGCGAACGACTAGAAATGTATGAGCCTCAGAAACGCCAGCTGAAAACCCAGCAGTCGCTGTTTAAGAAAGTAAATGCTGAACTACATGCAGCCACTCGTGCTAGTTTTCGTGTGGCTCATTTAGTAGCGAAACAGTGTAAGCCATTTGCCGACGGTGAATTAATTAAGAACTGCATTATTGCAACAGCAGTAGAAATGTGTCCAGAAAAAGTTAATTTATTTAAAAACATAAGTTTGTCGGCAAACACTGTGGCTCGAAGAATAGGTGACATCGCACATCGGGGATGTCCGGCCAGCCAACGCGGGCCGGTCTGCCGGCTCTCGCGGGCCGGTTTCGGCCCGTGGGCCGTAATTTGGAGACCACTGGTCTAGAATCAAGAAATTTGTCAAGAAGCAAGGCTTCACAGTGCAACTGAGGGAACAAAACAGAAAACTGTTAATCTGTAATTATATCACATAAAAATTTGTTTGTGGTTTTTTATCCAATGCAAAAGTTGATATTAAATCAATCAGCAGTTCTGCATTAAAGCTGACTAGGTCACAATAGTAGAAGTCAAACATCGGGCAAGGATTTATTTTATTGCTCATATGACGTGTTTCGGAATTTATCCATCATCATATATCCAGGAGCGATTACTAAACGTTCATGTGACGTTTCAAACTGTATGTGAAACAAACATTCGCAGACTACTCCGGATATTTGACGATGGATAAATTCCTAAACACTCATATGACCAATAAAGTCATTCCTTGCCTGATGTTTCACTTTTACCATTCCAACCTAGTAAGCCTGAATGCAGAGCTACTGATTTTATGTCACATTTATGTTATTGAAATTTAAGCTTGGACTCCCTGGGACTGATATTTAACCAGTATCAATGTCGATAACAGGCAAAAATGGTCGAGAATCGCAATTCTATATTCAAAATTAAGTTTTTACAGAACCCTTAGTGTGCGAGTCCTACTGGCAGCTGGGAATTTTTTTTATTTGGTTCTCCTGACAAACGTTACATTTGGCACATAAAATCTTTTCCATTTTCACACGTCAGCTGCACTTTGGCTGAGATAAACAACACATGAAAATATTCCATCATTCACTGAATTTAGTCTTAGAACCCATGCATTTACTGATCGGTTTTTCCAAATCAGAAATGTACTACTTACGACAAGTGATGGTTATCTACGGCTGTGGGTTCAGCCTATGGATAAATTAAATAGTAAGAATAGATCCGAGTGCCATTAATAAAAAAAGTAAGAACCATAAAAGACACTTCCTATGTCTCTTCTAGCGAGATAACAATGACAACAATGAAAATATGCACATTCCTTGTTTCAGTATAATTTTCTTTAATATAACAGTATAACTTGGATGTTTTCCTATTTCAGTAGCACAAAAAAACAAAGGCTCTGAGCACTATGGGACTCAACTGCTGAGGTCATTAGTCCCCTAGAACTTAGAACTAGTTAAACCTAACTAACCTAAGGACATCACAAACATCCATGCCCGAGGCAGGATTCGAACCTGCGACCGTAGCGGTCTTGCGGTTCCAGACTGCAGCGCCTTTAACCGCACGGCCACTTCGGCCGGCTCAGTAGCACAACTTACTCTATTTCAAATATGCAGCTTGCACCCGTGGTCTAGGGAATTTCCAAGGAAGTGGTGACCACGTTACGGGCACGGTAGCTCAGCGTGCTCGGTCAGAGCTCTGGTTTCCCTCTGTAATAAAATACTGTGTAAAGGAATCAACGACCGACTTGAACGGTCCCCTGTTTGTTTTCTGATTGCTGTGACATAACATGAGATTGCACCTAACCAGAGGCAATTAAAATTCCAGTGTGCTATAGCGGAAGCCGACGTGACGAACAAACAGGGAAGAATATGTACTGATCAGACCCAATGCTCCACAAACAAAGATGGCTAAAACTTACTAAAAGTATCTTTTTCGTGAAGTTTTCCGAAGTGAAAATATTTAACAGATTTGTGATCTTTCAATACTGTATGAGAATAAGTGTATTGTATAAGAGTAAACGCTGATAATTTCAGCGAGAATTATTTTGAACAACGAAATTATCACATGTTAGTTACGTGTGAAGAATTCAGCGTTCTCTATTAATTTTCAACTGCTGGCACTAGAATGACACTGAGCACAGCGCTAATATCTTTGCACTTACATGGTTAACAGTTGAATCATTAATTTACAACAAGGCAGTGGTTTCCAGGATTCTTAATAATGTTTTCCTTCTTTGTTTATCTCGGTTTTGTACTTGTGCAATGGTAAGGGAAACTGCTGTGCTTGTATAGTGCTCCTACGATCGCTATGACGTACGTATGGTATCAGTTGAACAAGTTCTCTATTGTGGTGGAGCATGGGAACGTAGTGTTTCAGAGAGTCAAACTTACAAATTAATTAGGCTCTGGCTGCAAGGGTGGTCTTAAATTTTGCTGCTGACCGCTGAGGTGCTATTTTGTGTGTCGTGTTGTAATCTTAGGTATCTGTGTGCCATTTGCTGATCAGTAATGAGAGCAGGCTGCGACCCTAAAATTGTAAACAAATTACTTAAAATAAGTCCATATAATCCAAAGAAGAGATCTACGAGAAAGGAAAATATTGGAAAAAACTATGGTAACGGTAACTAACCTTGAGTTCGGGGTAAAACGACTGATTGCAGCATATCCAAAATTTAGGATAGAGACGCCAGACACATGCTATTATTAGCAACATAAACATACAAAGGATAATTCAGTGGAAACAGAGGAACGGATAGCATATCAACAACAAGGAATGTCAGTAGTACAACGGATTTCTTCTGGCCTTTTTATCAGAAAAAACATATACCGCATTATCAGCATCCACTTTCGCAGATTATTTTCTATTCCTAGTACACCCAGGTGATTCAAGTGCTCCTGAAATAGAGAGGCACGAAGGTAGTTCTTAAATCTTCCCAGAACGGACGAAGGATCATTCAGAAGGGCAGTTTGTTTATGATGTGCTCAAACGAATTTGAAGAGCGATTCTGATCTTTGGATCGATATCAAAGAGATATTTCTCTCTTAGCGTTGTATTTAAGACAGCTAAAGAAGGACGGTTGTCGTATCCAGAACACAAAAGGAAACTTCTGCGGCGGACAGGTTCTATTCCGATAGACTCCCCTATATCCAATGAGTAACCATGGATCAGAAGTTTTGCAAATTTTAACTTCATCAGGGTCCATTTTCGTCAAACTGGATAAGTCACCAAGATAGTAATTAGCCTGTAAATAGTCTGTCCAATATAATTAAATAATTAGTCTTCACTACCAAACAATAAAATTTACAAACCACAGTTTTATATTCTGATCAACCGTCTGAGTCATCAATGAAATTCTTTTGGTTCTTCACACGTTATTGTTTAGTGTGCAGCATTTGCGTTTGATCTAAAATGTCCTATTCGTTCCTATTCTTATGTTCAACTAACTTTCTGTAGTTTGCACCGCTGATACCTTTCCTACCGTGGATACTGACGTTCACTTCAAACCATAAGTTCACTACAACAATAAAACAGGAACGGTATACACACGAACAATGATAAAAGCACGAAGCTGATTTCGCGTGACATCAAAGCTTCTGTTTCAAATTTGTTTGCTAAAAATTTGTCGCCCCTAAGAATTTGCTGCCCTGGCCCGTGAATATGTGGCTCAGGTGTATATAAGTGTCAACGCGGACGAAAGTGTGTTGAATGTTAGCGACGGGCGTCTAGCCACATTGGAACTGAAGTCCACTGTGTCATTACAAACTTTCAGTAAACTAAAAATCAGATTAATTTGTAATGCCGACCATGACAATAAAGCTGTGGTTCCCTGCCTGTGAGTAGTGAGCGGCAGAGGGGTAAAGAAACTTTCTGAGAGATAAAAATGACCAAGGAATTGTGCTATCGCAAATACGGTAGACTCCCACACTTCATACCCAGCATCACAATTAGGCGACTAGCATCCACTGCTGGATTAAACTCAACTCTAGACCTTTTCATATACTGCAGTCTCCAGCCAAACTCGCTCATGCTGTTCCCGGTTTTTTTCCTAAGGCAATCTATTAAATTTCTGTTCCGTTGTAGACTCAGTTTTTATCCATTTCTAGGAATATATACAATAGCTGCATGCCAAGAAATGGATAAAAACTGAGTCTGGACTTGAGCTCTAATGTGACTAGCCGTGCATTACTAACATTCAACACATACTTTCGTCCGCGTTGTGACCTAGCGAATTATGTTTCTCAGCTTTATCTGTACGCGGTATGTGTCTTCGTTGCGGTTCGTGGTCAGATACAATAGCGCAACCTGAAGCCTTGGCTAGCTTCTGCATGTATGCTGAAGCATCGATTTCTTGCAGTGTTTCCATGTTTATCTTCAGCTCTGAATTTACTGGAAGATTACGCAATATAAGCTTCGTGCAGTATCAGTACCTGCTGATATCTGTACCGCAACTACATCACACTTGCTATTGTTTAGCCGTATCATTTTGTAAAAAAAAAAAAAAAAGAGGTTCAAATGTCTCTAAGCACTATGGGACTTAACATCTGAGGTCATCAGTCCGCTGAACTTAGAACTACTTAGACCTAACCAACCTAAGAACATCACACACATCCATGCCCGTGGCAGGATTCGAAACTGCGACCGTAGCAGCCGCGTGGTTTCGGACTGAAGCGCCTAGAACCGCTCGGTCACGGTGGCCGGCTATCATTTCATCAACAGCACTTCATGATACATGTAATCGTCACAGTTTCTGCTAAAGTTTCGTTATGTGAGGCATACAAATTGCTTATTTCCGACTACATGAATTGCAGCCCTATGTCCGGCAACTCTGCCACTCACAGTTGCTCGGAAATGTTTACGGCAGCATATTAGCGTACCAGAAGCGTTTAGGGAGGCCACGATATTGCACTGAAATAGACGAAAGCGAGCTTGTGCAAGTGTGTGCGGCTCTCCGGTATGTGTATTCAAAGAAGAACAAATTTTTAGGTAGAAAAAGAGAAATCGGTCTTTGTGGCCGCATTCTTTTTTCTAAGTGAATTTCTTCTGAAACTTTTCCAGCATATTAAAACATAATTTTGGACGAGTCGGAAACGCAAGTATTCCGATGGTTTTTAAGGCCGGTCCCAACATGAAGGGCTGTGTATCAGTTACAACCAGACTGGCTGCTGCTGATTCATAAAGAACTTCCCTAGCTATGTAAAATGCACTTCTAAGCGATAGGCTTCTTGATGCGAGACGTCTAAAACGCTTCGATGGAGCTATTTAAGGAATACATTAAGACAGTTTAGAATAACAATCAAGTTATAAAGTTAATATATTGTTGTATTTCACCAGCACAGTGAGCCAACTATGCATTTCATAAATGTTGTCATCTACGACCAGAGTTATGGAACGTGAAAAGATGTGTGGGGCATCAAAAGACCACATCCCTGACTCACTATTTTGGCTTTTTCGAGACTTGACGGCCGCCAGTCCTTCCAGCATTGGGCTGCTTCCTTCCACCCAGTGGTATCCAACATTCCCCACTCTAAGGTCACGTTATCTTGCCATCTAGTGATTGGCTGTCCACGCAGTTTTGAGCCATCCATCTCCCTTTCTTACATCTGGTGGACTATTTAGCCACAGTCCATTCTGAGAACGTGACAACGTCTCACTTTGGCGATGTTCGCTACCAAGATTTGATAGGCTAGCTTAACAAGATCTTCAGTGGCTCTCCCAACCAATTTTCTTTACCCCTTAGTCAAATATTGTCGTAAATTGTTTCTTGTTCATTTTATTTTCGAAAACTAAGGGTTGGTGCTCTTCTGCTTTGGTGACGTTCAGTGTTTCCACTCCTTACAGCAGTACTGGCCTGATGAATGTATTGTCGGCCGGGGTGGCCGAGCGGTTCTAGGCGCTTCAGTCCGGAACCGCGCTGCTGCTGCGGTCGCGGGTTCGAATCCTGCCTCAGGCAGTGCTTAGGTTAGTTAGGTTTAAGTAGTTCTAAGTATAGGGAACTGATAACCTCAGATATTAAGTCCCATAGTGCTTAGTGCCATTTGAACTATTTAATGCCCGTATTGTAGAGTTTCAACTTCGTTTCCCTTGTCAGGGAACTGGAGGACAGTAGTTTTTGGAGCGAAAAGTGAACCTTGTGTGCATTCCATATTCCAACTTAATATTCAGCCTCTCTTCTGTTGCAGTTTTCTATATTTAGGCCATTGTATATGAGGTTGAGAGTGTTCTTGAAAGAGTAGGTTTCTGTATGATGATCGTCACTTTGCTCTGTAGTAATATGTCGCCTTTGTATTGTCGTGTATTCTGTCTTTTTTTCATTACATTGTAAAACTACTCTCACGGCGGTTTCATTTAGTTCCTCGAACAGTGTTTCAGTTTTATCACTATTATTTTCTGTTAAAACTATGTTGTCTTTATAGGCCGGCATATTTGATTGGTTATGTGTAATGCTTCTGCACGTTGCTTGTTTGGTTTCTTTGAGTGTTTTCCCGGTGATAATGTTGAGTATAAGTGGAGATTGCACATCACCGAGCTTCAGTCCAGTTTTATTCTCAAAACAGCCCGATAATGAACCACCATATGACATGTTGTTTACCATCTTTTCCATAAAAGTTTTGATCAGGTTGATGAACTTCTTAGGGATTTCGTATTCTGCTGCATTCTGTACACCGAATCGTAGGCCTTCTGAAAGTCAGTGAGCAAGTAACGGACGGTCTTTTTATATTACCGTTATTTTTCATTGACGCTCTTGATACAAAATATGCTGTCTACTGTGGAGCTGTTTTGCCGAAAATGTTACTGGTCCTCCCATATTGTGACCCCAGTATAGGGAGTGAGTTATTGCAATACTATATGTGACAGTACGCTGACAATACATTGAGGTTACAAAAGTCATGGAATACCTCCTAGTATCGTTTCGGACCTCGACTTGGTAGCAACTCCACCTGGTATCGACTCAAGTCGTTGAAAGTCCCCTGCATAAATGTTGAGTTATGCTGCCTCTATGGCAGTCCATAATTGCGGAAGTGTAGCCGGTGCAGGATTTTGTGCACGAACTGACCTCTCGATTATGGCGAAATGTTCTATGGGATTGAAGTCGTGCTACCTGGGTGGCCAAGACATTCGCTCGAAGTGACCAGAATGTTCTTCAAACCGGTCGCGAACAATTGTGGCCCAGTGACACGACGCATTGTCGTCCACAAAAATTCCATCGTTGTTTGGGAACATAGAGTCCACGAATGGCTGCAAATGGTCTCCAAATAGCAGAACATAACCATTTCCAGTCAATGGTTGGTTCAGTAGCACTAGAGGATCCAGTCCAGTCCACATAAACACAGTCCACACCATTATGGAACCACCACCACTGGAATAGTGCGTTGTTGACAACTTGAGTCCATGGATCCGTGGGATCTACGCCATATTCTAACCCTACCAACTGAATTTGGGACTCATCTGACCAGAGTTCTGTTCCTCACACTTCGAGGATCCAACCGATATCGTCACAAGCCCAGGAGAGGCGCTGCAGGCAATGTTGTGCTGTTAGCAAAGGCAGACACGTCGGTCGTCTGCTGCGACAGCCTATTAACGCTGAATATCACCATACTGTGCTAACGGATATGTTCTTCGTATGCCTCACATTGATTTCTATGGTTATTTCACGCAAGGGCTTGTCTGTTAGGAATTACAACTGTACGCAAACACTGCTACACTCGGTAGGTAAGCGAAAGCCGTTGGCCACTGCGTTTTACGTGGTGTGAGGTAATAATTTTGTACTCTCCGCACACTCTTCACAGTATGGATCTCGAAATATTGAATTTCGTAATGATTTTCGAAATGGAATGTCCAACGTCTCTAACTCTAACTACCATTCCGCGTTCAAAGTCTGTCCGTTCTCGTCGCGATTCCATAATGAGGTCGTAAACCTTTTCGTACATATGACCTGAACAGCTGCACTAATGCTATCTCCTTCATACCTTCGTGACACAACAGCCATCTGTATATGTGCATGGACTGTGTGGCTGGTCCTGGTGGAGGTTCGAGTCCTCCCTCGGGCATGGGTGTGTGTGTGTTTGTCCTTAGGATAATTTAGGTTAAGTAGTGTGTAAGTTTAGGGGCTGATGACCTTAGCAGTTAAGCCCATAAGATTTCACACACATTTGTATATGTGCATATCGCTACCCCATTACCTTCGTAACCTCAGTGTAATTTGTATGCACTGACTGGCAGGGAAATTCCTTTGTAGTTTCTGCAGTTTTGTTTATCTCCTTTCTTGAGTGTGGGCAATAATTAATTCCTTCCAATCAACTGGTATTTTTCAAATCGCCAAATTATGGGAATAACACGAAAAAAAACATGAGGGCTGGTATGGCCGAGCGGTTCTAGACGCTTCAGGCTGGAACCGCGAGACCGCTACGATCAAAGGTGCGAATGGTGCCTCGGCAATGGATGTGTGTGATGTCCTTAGGTTAGTTAGGCTTAAGTAGTTCTAAGTTCTAGGGGACTTACGACCTCAGCTGCTAAGGCCCATAGTGCTCAGAGCCATTTGAACCATTTGAAGTTCTCCACACGAAGACAACACAGATGATGATGTACGTTCTATTAAATGATGTTGGGAGACATTTCCTTTTTTTAATTTCGCGAACTTTGTGTCTGGGAGCATGTTAAAAACATTAAAATGTGTTCCCTGAGCTTAAATCTCTTCTAATCTGTAGTCTGAACACAGAGTCACTATATGAGCATCTTACGCTGAAATCTTGTCGTTATGTGCTAACAGATTATCATTACTGTTGTTTCGACTCCTCATGGCATAAATATAAAAATGACTCTGAGCACTATGGGACGTAACTTCTAAGGTCATCACCCGATCCAAGTCGTCAAGTTATTCTTTTCAAACCTGTAGTACATCAACTGACCCAACGACAAGTTTTGACTCCGACAGATACAACTACCTAGTTACGGTCAGAGCCTAACCCAGCTCCACAATTTGTACGAATATCGCTGACGGCAATCCTTGACTTGTCATGGTATATGGTCGGTATGGTTTGCAATCTTTCCACTATTTCATTTTGTGGAAAGGTTGTACTTTTGTCAATCATGCTTTCTGATTCAGTGGATGAGATCCTTCTGAGTCAATTTTATTTGGTTTCTACATTGACTCTATCATTGACTGTATTCCAGTATAATTTTGTTTTTGTATTGCGATAGGTGGTGTTGTACATCCTGTAGCAGTTTACAGAAACTGTCTTTTACAGCATCTCCTTTGAAATTTGTAGGAGCATGAACCCTGACAATAGAGACAGTGAAACATCGGCCTTTCCATCATATGTTGCGTATTCTTTTCCCCGAATCTGATTACTGTTTCAACGAACTCGTATGAAGTGAGTAACGCTTTTACAAATTAGTACTTTTCAGTTTGTACATATCTGCTAAAAATAATGTATTGTTCAACGTTCTGTTCGTATTCTCGAGTAATTTTTGTTTCTTGAATTGCAGCAACTTTTACATTATACATCTGTAATTTATTATACAGTCGTTTTATATTCCCAGATTTTCATAGACTACTTTGATTTTATGTACCGATTCGTCAGACCATAGACCATCCCTTCCATGGGAAGGGTTGTTAGCTCTAAACACAATCCCCCCCGGCCCGCAACAGCCACCACCATCACCACCACCACCACCGCCATGAGGGAAACAATCACTATTTTCTCGGTGTTTACCGTAGCCGACGAAGAAATGGGAATGGAATAACATCAGGAGACTCTGAATTAATTAGCTCATCCATCGGATCTTGCAGATAAGGAAATTACAGGGAATGACCGGTCGCTGCAAGACGCACTTCATCTAGCTCATAATCTTACATTAAGACCGTAACTGAGAGAGGGTAGTTGGCACATTGCTGCCTATTCAACGTGTAAATACAAATATTGAATCTTCAAAAACGTTTGGGAGTCTTAATAAGCTAGTTTAATCATAACTGATATCATTGGTGCATAAGGAGGTATGTGACTTTTCTCTACATACCTTCGAATAAAAGACCAAAAACTGTCCAGAATTAGGAAAACTTTTTAATCGGTCTTGTCTTTCCTCAATACATCGAAACAACTTATTACTTAAACAAACAAAAATGTGCTGTGGTATGTGTTGAATTTTAAAATATTGGGCTTGTGTCGTTCTTATACCAAACAAGTTTGTTTTATGGTTGCGATGTCAAGAAGTAAACAAGTAGCTAAAGAAACAGAAACTATTAACACTTTTCAGGATACTGTGTAAGATAAGGAGTCTAAGAATTACAAAATAAAGTGATATGAGTAGAAGGTTTACAAGAAGTTCATTGTGCCTCTCCCTCAGATGAACTGTATGTAGCAACCATAACAGTACTGGAACAGATCACCTTATTACAAAATTACATGTCTGAAACTGGCACATACTTCTTGGCAAGCTTGATGACATCATTGTATTTCTCGGAATATAACGACAGAGCTACTTTGTACAAGTGTTTCCTCAGGAAATGTCAACTTAGTTAAGACTTTCTGAAAGACGAGATCATGATTGGTAAGTTGTAATAATGATCCACTATCGCGAACTACATGCTTGTGTGCGGTGGAGTACTCAAAGAACCTGTACTTCGAAACAGTAAACTTGTCACTACTAGCACTCTTAATGTTTGACCGAAACATCATTTTTGGGTGGAGCGAGGTCTAAAAATAGTTCTTTTGTAACATCAACCAAATGACAGAATCTGACTACTGTTTGGTGCAATGAAACAAAAAAAAAAAAATTGTTCAGTTGACTCTGAGCACTATGGGACTCAACTTCTGATGTCATTAGTCCCCTAGAACTTAGAACTAGTTATACCTACCTAACCTAAGGACATCACACACATCCATGCCCGAAGCAGGATTCGAACCTGCGACCGTAGCGGTCTCACGGTTCTAGACTGCAGCGCCTAGAACCGCACGGCCACTTCGGCCGGCGTGCAATGAAAAAGCAAGCCTGAACATGTCTGGTTCACCCCGAAACATCCTACCAGTCTATTCCGTATGTTTTTCTGAACTCGTTCCAAGAACAGGTTTCATTCTTCATCACACGATTGACAAATTTTCAGTCTGTGAAAAGACAGATAGTAAAATCAAAAGTGGACTTTCGTGGTTATTGAACCGATGCTTTCAATTATGGCTCACTATTACAGAACTTCTACTACGATGGTTGCAGAGAGAATGTCGTATCCCCAATATCTGTCTCTGTCTTATTGCATTCTTTGTTCCATAGTTCTGGTCGGATATGTACGTACATTATTTATGAAATTCTTGGTTTCCTCGTTTGCTCGCTTCTACCTTCCTGCAAACAAGAAACAAGTCGAGGGCCACTGTTTCTCGAACTGAAGCGAAATACTGTTTTACGTCTACGATTTCGTGACTTGGCACTGAAGCGTTTGCGGGGTGAGAAGGAGGATACAAACTGAGAGTGAGTGGGAATAATTCACAGACAGGGACCAACGTTTATATGACTTTGCGATACGCGAAATTTTGAACAACGACAATGTTTCTGTCGTGCCCCAGCAATTACGTGATACGGCTTGTTCCATTTGTATCATGTACAATAATTATGTGTTGTTTATGGTTGTTCAAAGCAGAAAAATACGTAAAGAGTTATTATAGGTTAAGTGAAAATTTTAGAGACTTTGACACGTTAAGCCACAATATTCGGAAGTGGCAACAGTCGAACAAGGAAAGCCGGCACGTGCGTCGACATTGGTCACGTTTCTGTCCAACGTGAGAAGGCCGATGACCGGCGGAGTCTGCGCAGCAGCAGTCAGTACTTCGACAGATCAACGACCGCGCAGACGGGCAATGCTTGCAAGGAGAACAACGACCAGCGCATTCCACACATCAGCGGTCAAAACTCCACGAACTGTTAGCGTACTGAACTCACGTGCTTGTCGTATCTGGCGATGCGGAGGACGACGAAAAGGCAATGCCCAACCACGCCAGCATAGAGGTAAAATAATGGAAAGCTGGCACGCGTGTCGACATTGGTCACCTTCCTGCCCAGCGTGAGACGGGTAGATCAACGACCGAAGAATCGGACGCCACTCTAGAAACTTCGCGACACTGGCGACAACATCGAATAAATACTTCCGACAAACGGGCATGAAGAGGTGCTTCGAGGGGAGAAAGTAGACACGAAGATACGTCGCCTAAACGGACGGACCGTAGGTTAGCCAGCGCACGGTATACTTCGCTACAACGACTCAGCCGCTATGCGCCAAGAGGTCAGCGTGGAAGATGCCATTCCGCATTTTGCCAGGAAGAAGTTTGTGTGGCAGGTGAGGATGAAAGGACTGAGGCGTCATCAAATGAGTCACCTCTGAACCTACAGGTTGATGAACTCTGCAAGAAGGCGCCGAATCTGAAGGTCGCTGGTTCGATTCCGGGACGGAGCGCTCCGCGCCACGTCGTAGCCGCTTGTTACGAACGCAAAGAACGAATTCACAAGAAAAAGACCGCGCCGCCGCCGAAATGAGTCACGGGTACCGTACTGAATGGAAGAATACTCCCCCGCTGCTGCAGTACGAGACGTCGCCGCATCAGCTGTCACCGGAGCCTGCACGCTACGATTCCGCCGCTCCGCAGCCGCGAGGAATTGAGCGAGTTACAACCAACACATTATATTACTCTGTTTGTTCAAAGGGTCTTCTGTCTCAATAATTGACTATTAGTGGAACCACCAACTTTTCTCTCACACCTCACCCACTGAGCCTAATCCACCGCCCACAAAGTGTCGCTTTCCCTCCCGCCACCCCTGACAAAATAATGACCTTTGTTCCTCTCTGTCACTGACGTTCAATATCTAGTGACACTATACCCCGACCATCAACACCTTGGCAAAGCTGTCAGCGCATGCCGCTATATAGCCTTGTAGTGGGGCCCTTACTGTTACGTTCGGTGCCTATTTGAGCTAGGACGTGAGACCATTTGTATATCCATTCGCACGTCTGTCTTATTGTATCTATATTACAGTTCATTAAGCAAGGTTTGAACGACGAACAGGAGCTCGCGCCCAGACAAATTGTGCAAATCCATTAATTCCTTTTGCAAAAATTTCAAATGGACCGATATTAATGCTCAGCTAATGGCAACATTTGTATGTGCACCGTTTGGATCTTATGTGTAAAAAACGTTACCCTTGAGTACCTCCAGACTGAAGCGAGATGGATGGTTCAAATTTGGTCCGCTGGTGTATCGGAGCTTGGTCCGACAAAGATTTTAACCATTTGAAAAAAAAATCTTGCTTCGTTTGGATCTTACGTGCAAAAAGATTATTTTGTTTTGGAAGCGCATCACTTCTATACTTTAAACTTTTACGAATCGGTATATTGATAATTTTTTACTTAAGGACCGTCTGACAGCAACTGAATAAAAGACAATTTTAGTGCCATACGCGTTTCGCCTTTATTTTCTGCAAGGCATCATATGTTAGCTATTTAATTTACATTTTTGTCACTGTGCCTATAGGTTATAAACAGTTCTGGTGGTTGGTATTTCCTATTAAGTAGTAATGTTTTGAACTGTACTTACAGGTTGCGTGGACAATCTCTTACATAGTACGCTCCTGTTGCATTTTATGTGTTGTTCTTCTTCTTATGAACGCAAATTTGCGGTTTTTTTTGCAAATTCGACAGCACTGTGAACTGAACGCTTGTTGTAATGCAATGTTTTGGTTTCTGTTGCCGACTGTCAAATGTTTTTGCCAAAGGTCGAATGTTATTGCAAAACCCTATGAGTGTAACTATTGAAGTATCTGTGGTCTGTTCGTGTGTGCATATGTGTGTGCGTTTCTGTGTGTGTATGTGTGTGTGTGTGTGTGTGTGTGTGTGTGTGAGTGAGTGTGTGTTTTGGTGTGTTATTTTTTTTTGTGCTGTGTGTGTGTGTGTGTGTGTGTGTGTATGTGTGTGTGTGTGTGTATGTATGTGTGCGTGTGTGTGTGTGTGTGTGTGTGTGTGTGTGTATGTTGTGTGCGTGTGTTTGTGTCTGTATAATGGTGTGGTAACTTTTTTTTGCTGTGTGTGTGTGTCCAGATGTTGTGGGGAAGAGTCTTTTGGTTTTATATTATCATTTCCATTACTAAGTGTAGTAGGGAGCCTGTGCTGATATGAGTTTGTACATTTATCACATGTTTGTTTTCTGCTATGGCTTTCTGGATGTGGAAGTTTTCTTGCATTTGTATAAGATGTTTGTCATGGTTGCTTATTCTCATTATTTTCATTTCTTGTTCCATGTTTGTAGGATGATGGTTATAGTGTTTTAAATGCTCTGCAAATATGGAATGGTTTGTTTCATACTTCCAACATCTGATATGTTCTTTGTATCTTGTTTCAAAATTCCTGCATGTCATGCCTATGTATACTGCATCACAACTTTGACATTCAAGTTTATATATTCCTGATTGTTGGAATTTGTCCCTCGTGGTAGCTGGCTGGCTTATGTGTGATTGAAGAGTTTGCCCAGGCTTATATGCTATTTTGAAACCCTGTCTCTTTAGGATGTTTACAACTCTGTGTGTTAGTTTATGTGTGTAGGTCATGATGTACCATCTGGTTCTTTTCTGTGTGGTGTTGTCATTGTGTGTATTTGTTGAGCGTGTTTGTAATTTTTCAGCTTGTGAGTTCATTTGTATTCTGGGAATGTTTTGTTTGTTTTGTATTTGTGTTTTTATTTTTTGATTGAGCCTGTGAACGACATGTGTGTCATACCCGTTGTTCCTAGCTATTTGTATGATTGTACTCATTTCTTTTTCATAGTTTCCCTTGCAGAAAATAAAAGCGAAACGCGTATGGCACACATGTCGTACAAAGGCTCAATCAAAAAATAAAACCACAAATACAAAACAAACACAATATTCCCAGAATACAAATGAACTCACAAGCTGAAAAATTACAAACACACTCAACAAATACACACAATGACAACACCACACAGAAAAGAACCAGATGGTACATCATGACCTACACACATAAACTAACACACAGAGTTGTAAACATCCTAAAGAGACAGGGTTTCAAAATAGCATATAAGCCTGGGCAAACTCTTCAATCACACATAAGCCAGCCAGCTACCACGAGGGACAAATTCCAACAATCAGGAATATATAAACTTGAACGTCAAAGTTATGATGCAGTATACATAGGCATGACATGCAGGAATTTTGAAACAAGATACAAAGAACATATCAGATGTTGGAAGTATGAAACAAACCATTCCATATTTGCAGAGCATTTAAAACACTATAACCATCATCCTACAAACATGGAACAAGAAATGAAAATAATGAGAATAAGCAACCATGACAAACATCTTATACAAATGCAAGAAAACTTCCACATCCAGAAAGCCATAGCAGAAAACAAACGTGTGATAAATGAACAAACTCACATCAGCACAGGCTCCCTACTACACTTAGTAAAGGAAATGATAACATAAAACCAAAAGACTCTTCCCAACACCACCTGGACACACACACACACACACACACACACACACACACACTCACACACACACACACACACACACACACACACAGCCAAAAAAAAAATTATTCCACACCATTATACAGACACAAACACACGCACACAACACACACATACACACACACACACACACACACACACACACACACACACACACACACTCACACACACAGACACACACACACACACACACACACACACACACACACACACACACACACGCACGCACGCAGAAAAGCACACACGTATGCATACACGAACAGACCACAGATACTTCAATAGTTACACTCATAGGGTTGGCAATAACATTCGATCTTTGGCAAAAACATTTGACACTCGGCAACAGAAACCAAAACATTGCATTAAAACAAGCGTTCAGTTCACAGTGCTGTCGAATGTGCAAAAAAATGCAAATTGGCGTTCATAAGAAGAAGAACAACACATAAAATGCAACAGGAGCGTACTATGTAAGAGATTGTCCACGCAACCTGTAAGTACAGTTCAAAACATTACTACTTAATAGGAAATACCAACCACCAGAACTGTTTATAACCTATAGGCACAGTGACAAAAATGTAAATTAAGTACCTAACATATATACATATTCCAGGCCACTGATGATGCCTTGCAGAAAATAAAGGCGAAACGCGTATGGCACTAATATTGTGTTTTATTCAGTTGCTGTCAGACGGTCCATAAGTAAAATATTATCAATATACCGTAATATTACATGCAACTGAGGAAGATAGGACTAAAAAAAGTTGAAGATATTTTTACGAATCGGTTCAGACTTTATGCGAAACTAAATTAATAAAGTCAAAATAAAATTTCTTATCCAATGATTTGTCTCGGCTGTTGACATAAGATAATTTAAATCTGAGCTAAAAGTAGCACATAAAACTGTTTATTACATGAACTGAATGAACGAAAATGGTCTTAAGTGAAACAAATTTAAAGAAATGTCTTCTTACGATGGAACTGAAATAAAAAAAAAGCTTCATTCGGATTTGACTTGCGAAAAACACGTTTTTTTATGAGCTTCTCTACACGTACCACTCGTGTGTTTCAAATTTCTGCCAGTCGGCTCAAATTTTCTAAGGTGGACAAATACATGTAATTAATGGTTGTCCTGTTATGAAAGAGTTATCCATTACATGGGTATAAGCAACATGGTTCTAAAGGCAGTAAAAATACATATGCCGTATAAATCGTCGCCCTAGTAAAAAAAAAAACTACATTGCTCGTCAAGCTACGGCTGTCCAACGTCAGAACTGTTATAGAATAAAAGTTGGGGACCAGAATGAAAACTTATCCTGTCATAACACAAAAAGGTGAATATGTCCTGGGCAGAGCTCCGGACATTAAAGAAAGGAACTAGTTTTTCGTCTTATCATTTAGCTTCAAAGAGATTTAAATCAAAATATGTTAACATATTGGCGCTTTATTACCAGTTAACCCTACTTCCGCTGCACAGTGGATAGTATAGCTGCTAGACGTTGGCACACCTGCATCTCGCAATTAATAGACTATGGTCCATAAGCTTGTGCCCAAAGAAGATTCGTCATCCACAGTAAACAGTGCATAAAATCATTTTGTTTGTGAGCATCCATGTAATACATAAAAACGACTATCTGTGGGTGATAAAATACTTGGAGATGGTATAAAAGCTCCAATATGCCAAGAAGTTTTGATTTATAAGTCTTTGAAGCTGCCACGGAAGACGAAAACATAGTTTACTTCTTTCACATCCCTAACTCTCCCCAGAATGTACTAGTTTCTTTGTGCTATGACAGAAACATTTTTCATTCTCGTTAAAGTAAACTATATAGCAAACTTATAGCAGTCAAATGTTGCTGTTGTTGTCTTCAGTCCTGAAACTGGTTTGATGCAGCTCTCCATGCTACTCTATCCTGTGCAAGCTTCTTCATCTCCCAGTACTTACTGCAACCAACATCCTTCTGAATCTGCTTAGTGTATTCATCTCTTGGTCTCCCTCAACGATTTTTACCCTCCACGCTGTCCTCCAATGCTAAATTTGTAATCCCTCAGAACATGTCCTACCAACCGGTCCTTCTTCTTGTCAAGTTGTGCCACAAACTCCTCTTCTCCTCAATTCTATTCAATACCTCCTCATTAGTTATGTGATCTACCCATCTAATCTTCAGCATTTTTCTGTAGCACCACATTTCAAAAGTTTATATTCTCTTCTTGTCCAAACTATTTATCGTCCATGTTTCACTTCCATACATGGCTACACTCCATACAAATACTTCCAGAAACGACTTCCTGACGCTTAAATCTATACCCGATGTTAACAAATTTCTCTTCTTCAGAAACGCTTTCCTTGCCAATGCCAGTCTACATTTTATATCTTCTCTCCTTCGACCATCGTCAGTTATTTTGCTTCCCAAATAGCAAAACTCGTTTACTACTTTAAGCGTCTCATTTCCTAATGTAATTCCCTCAGCGTCACCCGACCTAATTTGACTACGTTCCATTATCCTCGTTTTGCTTTTGTTGATGTTCATCTTATATCCTCCTTTCAAGACACTGTCCATTCCGTTCAGCTGCTCCTCGAAGTCCTTTGCTGTCTCTGACAGAATTACAATGCCGTCGGCGAACCTCAAAGTTTTTATTTCTTCCCCTGGACTTTAATACCCACTCCGAATTTTTCTTTTGTTTCCTTTACTGCTTGCTCATCATACAGATTGAATAACATCGGGGACAGGCTACAATCCTGTCTCACTCCCTTCGCAACCACTGCTTCCCTTTCATGCCCCTCGACTCTTATAACTGCAATCTGGTTTCTGTACAAATTGTAAATAGCCTTTCGCTCCCTGTATTTTAGCCCTGGTACCTTCAGAATATGAAAGAGAGTATTCCAGTCAACATTGTCAAAAGCTTTCACTAAGTCTACAAATGCTAGAAACGTAGGTTTGCCTTTCCTTAATCTTTCTTCTAAGAAAACTCGTAAGGTCAGTATTGCCTCACGTATTCCAACATTTTACGGAGTCCAAACTGATCTTCCCCGAGGCCGGCTTCTACCAGGTTTTCCATTCGTCTGTAAAGAGTTCGCGTTAGTATTTTGAAGCTGTGACTTATTAAACTGATAATTCGGTAATTTTCACATCTTTCAACACCTGATTTCTGTGGGATTGGAATTATTATATTCTTCTTGAAGTCCGAGGGTATTTCGCCTGTCTGATACATCTTGCTCACCAGATGGTAGAGTTTTGTCAGGATTGGCTCTCCCAAGGGCGTCAGTAGTTCCAATGGAATGTTGTCTACTCCCGGGGCCTTGTTTCGACTCAGGTCTTTCAGTGCTCTGTCAAACTCTTCACTCTGTATCGTATCTTCCATTTCATCTTCTTCTACATCCTGTTCCATTTTCATAATATTGTCCTCAAGTACATCGCCCTTGTATAGACCCTCTATATACTCCTTCCATCTTTCTGCTTTCCCTTCTTTGCTTAGAACTGGGTTTCCATCTGAGCTCTTGATATTCATACAAGTGGACCTCTTTTCTCCAAAGATCTCTTTAATTTTCCTGTAGGCAGTATCTATGTTACCCCTAGTGAGATAAGCCTCTACATCCTCACATTTGTCCTCTAGCCATCCCTGTTTAGCCATTTTGCACTTCCTGTGGATCTCATTTTTGAGACGTTGGTATTCCCTTTTGCCTGCTTCATTTACTGCGTTTTTATATTTTCTCCTTTAAATTCAATATTTCTTCTGTTACCCAAGGATTTCTACTAGCCCTCGTGTTTTTACTTACTTGATCCTCTGCTGCCTTCACTACTTCATCCCTCAGAGCTACCCATTCTTCTTCTACTGTTTTTCTTTCCCCCATTCCTGTCAATTGTTCCCTTATGCTCTCCCTAAAACTCTGTACAACCTCTGGTTTAGTCAGTTTATCAAGGTCCCATCTCCTTAAAATCCCACCTTTTTGCAGTTTCTTCAGTTTTAATCTACAGTTCATAACCAATAGATTTGGTCAGAGTCCACATTTGCCCCTGGAAATGTCTTACAATGTAAAACCTGGTTCCTAAAGCTTTGTCTGACCATTATAGCATCTATATGATACCTTCTAGTATCTCCAGGATTCTTCCACGTATACAACCTTCTTTTATGATTCTTGAACCAAGTGTTAGCTATAATTAAGTAATGCTCTGTGCAAAATTCTACCATACGGCTTCCTCGTTCATTTCTCTCCCCCAATGCATATTCACCCACTATGTTTCCTTCTCTCCTTTTTCCTACTCGCGATTTCCAGTCACCCATGACTATCACATTTTCGTCTCCCTCGACTACCTGAATAATTTCTTTTATCTCATCATACATTTCATCAATTTCTTTATCATCTACAGAGCTAGTTGGCATATAAACTTGTACTACTATAGTAGGCATGGGCTTCGTGTCTATATCGGCCACAATAAGGCGTTCACTATGCTGTTGGTAGTAGCTTACCCGCACTCCAATTTTTTTTATTCATTAATAAACCTACTCCTGCATTACCCCTATTTGATTTTGTATTTATAACCCTGTATTCATCTGACCAAAAGTCTTGTTCCTCCTGCCACCGAACTTCACTAAGTCCCACTATATCTAACTTCAACCTATCCATTTCCCTTTTTAAATTTTCTAACCTACCTGCCCGATTAAGGGATCTGACATTCCACGCTCCGATCCGTAGAACGCCTCTTTTCTTTCTCCTGATAACGACGTCCTCCTGAGTAGTCCCCGCCCGGAGATCCGAATGGGGGACTATTTTACCTCCGAAATATTTTACCCAAGAGGACGCCACCATCATTTAACCATACAGTAAAGCTGCATGGCCTCGGTAAAAATTACGGCTGTAGTTTCCCCTTGCTTTCAGCCGTTCGCAGTATCAGCTCAGCAAGGCCGTTTTGGTTAGTGTTGCAAGGCCAGATCAGTCAATCATACAGACTGTTGCCCATGCAACTACTGAAAAGGCTGCTGCCCCTCTTCAGGAACCACACGTTTGTCTGTCCGCTCAACAGATACCCCTTCGTTGTGGTTGCAACTACGTTACGGCCATGTGTATCGCTGAGGCACCCAAGCCTACCCACCAACGGCAAGGTCCACGGTTCATGGGCGTAGGAGCAGTCACATATTGCCCGTGAATTATGACGCTTTATCCTAACGGTAGGAGCAGTCACATATTGCCCGTGAATTATGACGCTTTATCTTAACGGTAAACACGTAAAATACTCGTGAATGCAAGTTAATGAACAATCATCAAGCCAAAAAGTTCCAAGCTGCTTATGACGACACTACAAAATAAAACGATACACTATTGACCACAATAACTTACCAATATGACGTATAAACTTGCCTCAAGTCCAGGGTTCCGACGTTCTAAACTGTTTCAGGATGGGAGCACATGTTTAATGCTTCAAGGGGTATGGTCTCCATGCCTTCGAGTTATGTTTAGCCGCATGTAGATTTTCGTTGGTTTATTTCTAAATGTCTCGTATTAATTGCGGAGAAACGCATTTCAAGCCACCTTGTTTAGCTGCAGCTATCTCAGTCAAATACCATTTTATACTCTATTATATGCATATATAGGATCAATTCACTATTTATTTAACCCATGAGATATCTTGACGGAGGAATAACATATGACAGTGAAACACAATTATTTGGATGTGACGTATGATACATTTGTTCTTAACACATGTTGTGAATGATGTCATTTTAGTGAACTGTTATCGTGGTGACTGTTCCTTTAAAAACTTGCTGTCTAATAAAACACTTCGCGGTCAGTGAAGAAACTGTGATCTGTCTTCATGTCTTCTATTGGAACTACCTGTTTGTGATATTAGAGTGAATCGTAATAGAAAGATCCTTTCTTATGTTTGTTTGCCATGGGACTGTAAGCTAGTCAAGTTGTGTTAAAGAAAATCCACTTTTTCCATAGGTGTATCAATATGTCCTCAATGTTAGGAACATGTCTCAAAAACAAAAATAAATATTAAAAAAAAAAAAAAAACAGGTACGCTGATTTCCCATGCTCAGAAATTGTTCACATGTATATAAGTGAAATAAGTTAACGATTTTCAACTTATTTCCCGTTTAACAAAAAACTTATATTAAAAATATATGTTTAGATTTACCAGCTTTCGTAACACTTATCGTACGGGAACGATGTTTACAGAGCTTAAGTTTTTCTGGTGCTTTCGTTGCGTTATTTCGATATTGTTAACGCAACCAAGAATTACTCCATGTTGTCACATGCTTTTGATATACCATATTAATAATTAGGAGAAGTCACTATGAATTCGATTAGAACTATCCGCCATTCACACTTATTTATGTGAGAAGTAATTCAGTCCCGTAATTTTAACAATGATTAGCAAGCTGCAAATAGCATGTATCTTTAAAAAAATCACTTTCGATGCATTCTGCTGCAAATTAATGAAGTAACAAACAATGGTATGAAACGGCAGTTCTACATGTACGTCGATATTCTGACGCAGTTCCTGGTCTTTTCTAAAATGCAGTGGAAAAACATTTCTGAGTTCTTGGACGCGTTGTAAATTCATCTCATTCGTATTCATGTGAAACATAAAATATTCTTCCCAGCAAATGAACCACGAGTTAAGTAAGGGTAAATGTATTCAAATCCAAATTTATTCCTGCTTAGAATGCGGTGCCCTTCCAAAATCTCTGCTGGCTACAATTACTCCAAATCACCTCACACCATGTGAGAGAACAAGCTTTATTTAATTTTCAGCTCAAGGAGGACAGAGGTAAATTGCAAGAAAAGTCTTAGCTTCTTGGACAGTTAACGTATTTCAGAGGAATTGTGGTCCGCATTCTTTAATGGAGCCTGTGTTATGGTTACGTTACACAATAAATTTTCGTATTAGTACAGTTATTGCATAAAAACAAATGACTGTGAACATTGTTGCGTTTCAGTTAATTGGGAGGAGGGAAGGGATGTATTTATCTAAATGATATATGTTCACACACTCCAGTTCCTAGACGCTAAAAAAATAATAAATTTCCAATCCATGTGAAACGTCCATCAATTGAGGCCTAATACTGAAATACACCTATAACCGCAACGGATATTGGTTAAAACTATCCTCGACCGTGAACGTATCTGACCTCGTTCTAATATCCATCATTCACTAAACTTCTTTTTATGCATCGACCTAGCATATTTACTATGGACGGGAAATTAAAAAAAGAAAAAGTGTATTTGTGGTGTATCTAATTGTACTGTCTCACCACTGTATAGTAATTCGTCAAATGAAACTCCAGATGTATAAAATATCATGGTAGGAAAACTGAAATTTGTGAAACTAACGCAAGCAGATACAGAAGTAAGCATATACCAAGAGAGGTCAAGGGGTAATCTAATTTTGTTTCACGGCCAATCTCGGTCGAAAACATGCGGCATTTATTGTGGGAAGTCGCGGAATATTTCCGCTTCAGCCGCTATAGTTTCATGAAGTTCCGATAGCAGGCGGTGCTATATATCCTTCAAAATGTTGTCTGTAACAGAGGTGCGTTCTTAACAAGATGTGTCATTGAGTCCCGTTTGGCGAAAAACCAGAGCATCGCAGATATTCATAGGCGCTAGCAGAATGTCTACGGAAACATGACAGTGAAACAGAGGCATGGTGTGTCGTTGGGTGAAGCATGTTTCTTCATCGTAACAGGGTAGCGCAAACCTGTCCAATCTCCCATGCGTCGGCGGGCCGCACAGAGCATCAAGCCTGCAATGTACGAACGTGCGGAAACTTTCAGTAGAGGCTATCGACAGAACACAACCAAACGCATCGTTGCACGCCTGCACGTCTTGTTCGTAGTGCTGAAATACACGTCCAACATTTGGGCTACGGTACTCAAAGGTTTGGTTTCCACGGCCGTAAACAGAAGACTACAAAGAGCAACGAAGGACCATCTCTGTGGAATTGCTTGTGCTTTAAGATGTTTAGTGATGCTTGGTTTGTGGGGCGCTCAACTGCGCGTTCATCAGCCCCCGTACAAAGTCCCAATTTTTACATATTCAAATTTTTATGCAGTCCAATTTGGCCACTGTCACGAATGATTACGACGAAGTGATGAGAATGACACCAACACCCAGTCCCCGGGCAGAGAAAGATCCCCAACCCGGCCGGGAATCGAACCCGGGCCCCGTGATCCAGGTGCAGCAACGCTAGTCACTAGACCACGAGCTGCGGACTGCAAGTTAAGAGATTGATCGTGACAAACTTTTGTCGAACTTGGTCACAGTTAATGAAACACGAGTTCATCATTTCGAACCAGAAACTACACTACTGGCCATTAAAATTGCTGTACCACGAAGATGACGTGCTACAGACGCGAAATTTAACCGATAGGAAGAAGATGCTGTAATATGCAAATGATTACCTTTTCAGAGCATTCACACAAGGTTGACGCCAGTGGCAACACCTACAACGTGCTGACATGAGGAAAGTTTCCAGCCGATTTCTCATACACAAACAGCAGTTAACCGTGCTGGATCCCAATGGCCTCGTATCACCTAGCAGTCGAGATGACAGACATATTATCCGCATGGCTGTAACGGATCGTTTAACCACGTCTCGATCCCTTAGCCAGCAGATGGGGACGTTTCCAAGACAACAACCATCTGCACGAACAGTTCGACGACGTTTGCAGCAGCATGGACTATCAGCTCGGAGACTATGGCTGCGGTTACCCTTGACGCTGCATTAAAGACAGGAGCGCCTGCGATGGTGACCTCAATGACAAACCCGGGTGCACAAATGGCAAAACGTCATTTTTTCGGATAAATCCAAGCTCTGTTTACAGCATCATGATGATCGCATCCGTGTTTGACGAAATGGCGGTGAACGCGCGTTGGATCCGTGTATTCGCCATCGCCATACTGGCGTATCACCTGGCATAATGGTATGGGGTGCCATTGGTTACACGTCTCAGTCACCACTGGTTTGCATTGACGGCACTTTGAACAGTGGACGTTACATTTCAGATGTGTTACGACCCGTGGCTCTACCCTTCATTTGATCCCTGCGAAACGCTACATTTCAACAGGATAATGCACGTCCGCATGTTGCAGGTCCTGTACGGGCCTTTCTGGATACAGAAAATGTTCGACTGCTGCCCTGGCCAGCACATTCTCCAGATCTCTCACCAATTGAAAACGTCTGGTCAAAGGTGGCCGAACAACTGGCTCGTCACAATACGTCAGTCACTACTTTTGATTAACTGTTGTATCGTGTTGAAGCTGCATGAGCAGCTGTACCTGTACACGCCATTCAAGCTGTGTTTGACTCAATGCCCAGGCGTATCAAGGCCGTTATTACGGCCACACGTGGTTGTTCTGGGTACTGATTTCTCAGGATCTATGCACCCAAATGGCGTGACAATGTAATCACATGTCAGTTCTAGTATAGTATAATTGTCCAATGAATACCCGTTTATCATATCCATTTCTTCTTGGTGTAGCAATTTTAATGCCCAATAGTGTAAATGGCAGTCCATGTAATGGCGCCACACACCTTTCCTACGAAGAAAAAGTTCAAGGCCACACGCTCATGTGGTAAATTTATGGCGACGGTCTACTAGGAGACACTGAAGGAGCTTTTCTATCTAAGTGCTCCATCATGGAGGAGCGATAAACTTGGAAATGTGTTGTGCCTCCCACAGGAAATTGAAGAAACGACTTCAACGTATTCATCCCCAGAAAACTGCTAACCTGCTTCTCCACCTCCTTCTCCGCAATAAAGCAAGGCCACATACAAGTGTGCCCACCCGAGAGGAGGTCGAAATACTTAATTGGACTGTTGTTCCTCGTCCATCCTACAGCCCAGTTCTTGTAACTACCGACTTCCATCCGTTTGGCCCAATGAAGCCTGCACTCCATGGGTAACAGTAGCTGGATGATAGGGAGATTATTGATGCAGCAAGACGTTGTTTCCGTTTTCGACCAGTGGATTGATACTATGGGCATATAGACCACCCCAGTAAGTAAGCGTAAGGCATTGAACGGATTGAGCGGAGATTAGGTTGAAAAATTGGTGTCTGTGGCCAAAAGAATGAGGAATAATATGCTATATTTTGAATCATGAAGAAAACAAACCAACTATCGAATAAAACCAGCCCAAGTTGCTATTTTGTTACTTTTTTATTCATTCGATGACTAGTTTTGGGATACATTTTCAAATTATCATAACAAAATCGAAAACGGCTATAAAAGCGTGCAATGCATATTCTGTATGCACTGTAAATGCTCATCACACGCTTTTCACATATCCGGTAACGCCATTTTCGGCTTTGTTATGATGATCTGAAAATGGGTGTCGGCCCGAAACTAGTCAACGAATGAATGAAAACTAACAAAAAAATATTTGTAACTTGGAGTGCTTTTTCTTTCTACTGATTCGCAGAAATTGCTGATCCATGCTACTCTAGAATATGGAAGCTCAGAAAAAATTATGTTGCATTATTTTTTCAATGACCCTCGTATTAGCAAACTGTTTGCCATGTTATCTGATACACATGTCAACAACGACAATATATTTTAGTTTCCTTTATGAATTGTCAGAAGCAGTACAAAACTGTTATGCAGCTCCCACATATATGATAGATTGCTTAGGCATATCATCATTGGGAATTAGGAATGAAAGAATAAGCCTTATAAAAATGAGCAAGTGACTGTGCAGCAGAATTATAATAATAATAATAATAGTAATGATAACTAAAACAAAATAGGTCTGCCCGGTAGTACACATCTCAGTCCATTTTTGGAATCCGAATCTGCTGCTGAGCAGGATTTAGTACCTTGTTGCTTCGCCTCTTTCATTATTAAATTCACTCTAGCATTCTGTCTACGTGAAGCAGGAGGTGTGGCTGTTGAAACATGTTCCACTCTTCGACGATGGTCCTCATGAACTCATCCACTGATTAAGTAGTTTCCTGTAATGAGCAACTTCAAGTTTCCACTGGTTCTCAGAAAGTTCAGTCCTTCCGCGTTGGCAGATAATGAAAACTACACTATTCAAATGGTTAATCCTGGACAATGGTGTGAAGCTGGGCCCCATCGAACCAGCTGTTCCCATGTGGAGAGCGACCATGGCTGCAGATACTGTTCAAAAACTGAAATGTTCACGTTGTAAGACGTCGTGGTCTCCTGACCTTCATTGCTTACATATTCCGCCCTCAGAATCGTATTCCGCACATCATGATGCTTCGTTCGACCCCAAACTCGATAAGATGAAATCAATGTTGTATGAATTCATGTAAACGATATGCAAATAACAAGTGTGCACCGGGGTTGAAATACTCGAGGCTGGCATAGACAGATACATTCCAGACACAATGGTCACAGGAGCTTTTAGTTCGAGAGAGGCAGACCACACACTGGGAGGCCAGTCCCTTCAGAGGACGAGTCAACCTCGGCTGCCCATGGAGCAGACAGCGTGTGCCCGAGTGAAAAGGAGAACGACCCCGTGTTCAGCTTAAAAGCAAATTCCGCTACATTGTGTGGGAGTGTCCAACCTATGAATTCTTTACACATAGCTCGCAGTTTCAGAGATTTTCACAGGGAGACAGGAAGCGCCAAACGCCGATACTTCAGATTTCCAGATTGCTCACCTTAGACGAAACGTCATTCTCCTGTTCTAGAAGAACAATGCTGATTGGCAGACGATATTTCTGACACATTGAGCAGAAGGAGTAATGGAAGAGACCGAAAGATACACTCCTTCACGTCTGGCATGGAGAGGTGCTGTTCTACTGTCGCTCTTGGAGAGGACAGGGAGATGGTCGCTACCAATAGGCTCCAGGCCATCCACCGTTATGCGGCCAAGGAGGTTAGGGGAGGAAAGGATAACATCGGGAGTGGAGTTGGATTCGGGACAGGTGTGCTGGGTCTCTCCTCAGTACTTCACTGGGAGAGCACCTCTGTCGAGGGCGAATCGAAGTGTGTCTCTATACTGAGTCCTTGCAATTAAGCAATGTTCACTGTGTTGGCCGACACACTTATTGTGAGGTGTGAACGGACAGAGTTATAGTTAAACGCCTGCGAGCGAATTTTTGAATCGTATCGCAGTGGACTGGTTATCTGACTAATGTACCACGCCAATAGTTAGACTAGGGGCGAATAGGAATCCTTGACTTCTTCAAGGCGTAGGGAGAGTTTGATTGACGAAGGTCAATCCAGACAGAACGAGAGTTATCTTATTTGCCAGCAGCGAGTGGCGCAGACAGCAGTCATCGTAGCTTACGGTGTTGTGCGCTACAGCTATTGTGAGCCCCATATTTCCTCCACAACAGTACAATTCACTGCATTTGACACGCAACTTCCTCAACTGTACCTAGCAACATTCTAAAGGATAATTATTCAAGTTGAGTAGGTGTGTCTCTCAGCCATTCTGCCAAGTCAATAACAGTGTTAAACTTTGTATAGAAATTTCATTAGCGAAACCTATGCTTGACATTCCAAAAGGTACCAGGATATAACTTGTTCAATTCATAGCTGAAAGTGCCATGGTGATTTCTCAAAATTTTTGCAAAATAGTTAATAATTTGCGTTAGTTTCATGTTTTTCTTACACTAACTAGCACTACTCCAGTACCCAAGTATCCCACTAGTTACGTAAGAAATTTTGTAAATTTTTATGTCATTTCCTTACAGCGGATGATTCCAGAAGATATTTATTGCTGAAATTTTTTCAGGCATTTCTCGTTAGAACATTAGGCGCGTCTGTTTGACTTCTATAGTAGTGTGGGGGTGGAAATTGCCACTTGCAGGAGCCACAGGGTGAAGGGTACATCTCAGATTAATCCGTTGCTCAGAATAGCAGATCAACCCCACGCTCACTGAAAATGGCGACCACCCTGCCAGGATAGGTAAAATAAGTAAGCTACCAGGATAGGAAAGTGTCAGGATAGTTATGTACGGCAGGTCGCAGCAGTAGCACTTTGAAGAACTGTCTTTCATGTATTGAAAAGCTATTTGCAAAGATTGGCATCAGAATGGACACAGGTAGTGAAGAAAGCAGAATTGTAGGGAAAAGGGCGTGTGTTATTGTGTTGGAATATATTGCATTTTTTACTATTTTTGTGTAGCTGTGAGGACATAGAATTTTCAAGTGATAGAATCTAGAGAAACAATTCAGGTACTAACACAAGGTCAGCAGCAATTACGCACTGACGTGGACAAGGTCAAATTGGACATCGTAAATGTTGAGAGAAAGGTGGAACGTTTTACGGAAAAAGCCACTCGAACAGCAATACGAATTTCGGAAGAACAAGCAATTCAAAGCAAGGTCGCAAAGGTTGCACTGAAAAAATATGGTCAGCGGATCAATAAAATAGAACTTAAAAACAAAGATCAGTTTGAAAAGCATCGAACAGAGTTGACACAAACTATCGAAGTAAAGATCGAGACCCATTTCAGCTGTAGCGAAACAACTGACGCGTCAAGCATTAATTCAGTACACGAACACGCGCCGTCTAAGAAAGTTCAAGTAAAACCAAGGCTAGACGTAGCACTCGCGCAGAAATCGAAACAGAAAACCCCGATTAAAGTAATACATGACATGCCACAGGACCAGGCACAGTATCTAGAAAAACGGAACACATACATTCAGCCGATACCGATCGAAAGACAGGCAACTGAGCCTGTAAATCTAACGACAGAACATAATAGCAGCACGGGTACTATACAACGAACGACGAGAGTAGAAACAGACTAACAACATTTTGTTCACCAATGATACGATATGACGCGGATATGAGTCAGGAAATTGAGAATAGGCAAACAGGCAGTAGATTACCAGAGAATAAATACGACGACACAAGCAGTGGCAGATTATTTGAGTCCATGAATCAGCCACAAACCGGATTTATGAGTAGATATGATACAGACAACTTCCTTACAGTTAGAAAATTTCAACATTTCAAGGAAGAAGGCGGTAGCTTGCATGCACGCACATTCATCGACCAATTTCAAGTAGGCTTACCAAACCACTGGAGCGTAGCTCACAAACTTGACTTCATTTGTGCACACATATCAGGAACAGTAGCAGAGGTGATGCAAAAGATCGCGGCTACCCGTACGTCTTACCTACAGTTCAGAACAGCATTTCTCGAAAGATATTGGTCCAAGGACACGCAGAACAAAACTAAATACGAGTTAGTTGAGATGACACCATATAAAAACTCAGGAGAGAAAAGCGTGGTAAAATTCTTTGATACAATGGACAAAAAGAATCAATGCCTAGACAAACCATATAGTAACGGAGATCTGATACGTCTGTGTAGACTTAAATTACCGGTAAAGTATCAACAGGCGACAGTGGGAAAAAATGAAAATACCGAAGAATTCAAAGAGGTTTTAAGGGAACTTGAATTTATGTTTAAAGAAGACGAGGTGAAAGAAAAAAGAAAGGAAAGGGAACAGCAAAAGGAGAGGACTAGGAACGAATATTCCAACAATAATAATCGTAATTTAACAGTCAAGGACAGTGGCACAATGGAGACAATTGGCATAGAAACTATAACCAGAATAATTGGTTCCAAAATAGGAACGGTAATGGTCACTCATTCAGTGGCGGATATGGATTTAGGAATCAAAATGCCAACAATCAAGGGTACTTTGAAAGAGGTCATGGTGTTAGAAACAACAACTGGCGAGACCAGGGCGAGAATAATTACCGAGGAAATTATGGTCCACAAAGACAAGAACAACAAAGGAAAGAGAAACCAGATGTAAAAATTAGGCCACGAAACACTGCAAAACGTAAAGATTGAATTGAAAAGTGTGGAAGAGGTTAGACAAACTAACGTCCACCCTATATTATACTTGCCACTAAATAAAAGTTAAATTAATAGATCAACAAAATAACACATTATTTAAAAGAAAAATAGACACAATACACACTAAAAATCTCTTGTACTTTCAAGTACACTAAAACATGCACACAAACAATGAATGGTACACAACAATTAAAAGAATGAAGAAGTGGTAGGACATAATTAGAATAATGAAAAGAAATCATATATATACAATAATTTTTGCAAGTATTAGAAAATTTTTGATTTTATATAAAATCAGATTATTTTTGTAAATAACAAATATGTGTAAAATAAAAATTGTAAATATCTCTATGCATCACAGGGACATAGCCACCAACACCAATCACCAGCTCCCTTAACACCAGATGCTTCGAGATAGCGACAGAGAAGGTACAGACATGTTGAGAAAGCACTTAGGGCAATAACAACATCATGAATACCAACGCCACACTGGAAATGCAGGTTGCAACCAGACTGGACTTCAGGAGGACAATGCACAGCACGGACCTTTCATATGTCACGACACTGCTAGACAACAGTAGAGCGTGGGGAGAATCATAATATGATGAGACGACAATGAAGGTACAAAAAATTACTAAGATCTACAAACTCATCAAGTAACATTTGGAAATGCTTTCAGATCCTACAAATCCTATATCACTCCTGCACTAAAATTCACATATTCCTAGCCCACGAAGAACTGAAGAATGCAAAAAAGAAGAGAAGAACAGAAGATGCAAGATGAAGAAGGGCAGGAGACAGCAAGATACCTTTCTTTCCTATCCTACAAAGCAAATTGCTACAAACGTCTTCCCATGAACTTTGAGGCATAGCACCTACCACAACTACCTCTCCAAAAATAAATCTTGAATCGTCAAACAAATACAAGCGAACAGCAAATGGAATATTAAATGGTACCAACCAACATTATCTAGAAATAGATTCAGCAAAATGAACAGTATTCTCCCTACCACATCATCAAATCGCCATACCAAACCAGGTGTGAAGTACCAAGACCTCACAGCACAATATTGCGTGACGATCGTCGGTAGTCAACTACAATCATCCAACTGCCATACCGTCCCAGATGTGACAGCAAAGGAGTACCAAGATATCACTGTCTATGCAGTAAACCACAGGTCATCATCATCGGTTAAAGGTACCACTCCATGATGACAATGTCAACAAGTAAGACCCAGCATCGCATGCTAGAGTGCTTTTCTCATGATTTGTGACACCCATACAAATGAGTCGATGCCTTCCAGTATTTCAGGGGGGATCATCGAGGACAGAAACTAACGCAGCAAAAAAGGAAAAAAACTCATAAAACACAAATGTAGAGCTAAGAAAATGATATATTTGTAAAAGTACCTTTTCCCTTTCTTGTAAATGTAATAATTTTTATTATGTATGTAAAGTCCACAATTTATAGATACCTTAAATCTTTTGTAAAGAAACTTAGTTAGTATACTTATATAATCTCACAAACTCATGGAAAGTCTATTTATTTCTTTTATATGTAAAATTAGAAAAGGATCTATACAGGAATTTTCTTCTTTAAGTAACATTCAAAAACACGTTTTTGGGTAATAATATTAATACTGAGGATAGAATTAAGAAGAAACGCTTCTTCATTCTTGCAAAAAACAAAAAAAAAACAATGACACATAAAGAAGAAGATAAAGCCTAAATAAATAAACCAAAGTAACACAACAAAGCTTTTGCAAACATTTACGCGAAGCTTAACTAAAGAAAAGATATAACCACCCTAAAACATGATACACTGTACACTAACGAGTTTAGAAAAAATTAATATGTAAAAAGAATTTTTTGGAAATGAAAGAGGAAAATAGAGACATGTACTGGCAATGACAAAGAATAACAACCTTTGTAAAGTCTATATTTGCCTAACAACAAAATATAAATTGTAGAATTAAAAAATAGAAACAATAGCTATAAAGAAATCATTAGAAAAAAATGTTAAGAATGGCTGAGAAAAGGTTATTGGAAAATCTAAAAGAACAATTTCTGCCTGACTTTGTCAATGTTTTGCTCGGAGTTGACAAACCCGAGACAAAAATTTTGTCAGAAGGAGGGAGGTATGTAAGGCGTTGTGGTCTCCTGACCTTCATTGCTTACATTTTCCGCCCTCACATTCATATTCCGCACATCAAGACGCTTCATTCGACCCCAAACTCGGTAAGTTACAGTCAATGTTGTATGAATTCATGTAAACGATATGCAAATAACAAGTGTGCACCGGGGTTGAAATACTCGAGGCTGGCATACACACATACATTCCAGACACCATGGTCACAGGAGCTTTTAGTTCGAGAGAGGCAGACCACACACTGGGAGGTCGGTCCCTTCAGAGGACGAGTCAACCTTGGCCGCCCACGGAGCAGACAGCATGTGCCCGAATGCAAGGGAGAACGACCCTGTGTTCAGTTTAAAAGCAAATTCTGCTATATTGTGTGGGAGCGTCCAACCTATGCATTCTTTACACATAGTTCGCTGTTTCAGAGATTTTCACAGGGTGACAGCAAACGCCAATCACTGATGCTTCAGATTTCTGGATTGCTCACCTTAGACATAACGTCATTCTCCCATTTTAGAAGAGCAATGCTGATTTGCAAACGATATTTCTGACACCTTGAGCTGAAGGAGTAATTGAAGAGACTGAAAGATATACCCCTTCATGTCTGGCGTGGAGAGGCGCTATTCCGTTGTCGCTCTTGGAGTGAGGAACAAGTCTCTCCTCAGTACTTCACTGGGAGAGCACCTCTGTCAAGAGCTAATCGAAGTGCGACTCTATATTGAGTCCTTGTGATTAAGCGTTGTTCGCTGTGTTGGCTGACACACTTATTGTGTGGTGTGAACGGACAGAGTTATAGTTAAACGCCTGCGAGCGAGAGTTTGATTGGCGACCGTCAATCCAGATAGAACGAGAGTTATCTTATTTGTCAGCAGCGAGTGGTGCAGACGGCGGTCATCGCGGCTTACTGTATTGTGCGCTACAGCTATTGTGAGCCCCATATTTCCTCCATAACCATACACTTCACTGCATTTCACATGCGACAGCCTCGACCATACCTAGCAACATCTAAAAGATAATTATTCAAGTTGAGTAGGCGCCTCTCAGCCATTCTGCCAAGTCAATAACAATCTTAAACATTGTACAGAAATTTTATTAGCGAATCCTATCCTTGAGAGATAACTTCACATTCCAAAAAGAACCAGGATATAACTTGTTGAATTCATAACTAAAAGTGCCATTGTGATTTCTCAGAATATTTGCAAAATAAATAATAATTTTCATTAGATTCATGTTTTTCTTACTGTAACCAGCACTAATCCAGTGCCCAAGTATCCCACTAGTTACGTAAGAAATTTTGTGAATTTTTGTGTCAATTCCTTACAGTGGCCGATTCCAAAAGATATTTATTGCTGAAATTTTTTCAGGCTTTTCTCTTTAGAATGTTAGGAGCGTTTGTCTGACTTCTGTAGTAGTGTGAGGGTGGAAATTGCATCTAGCAGGAGCCACAGGGTAAAGGGTACATCTCAGATTAATCCGTTGCACAGAATAACGGAATAGCAGAGGAACCCCACTCTCAAAACGTTCGTAGCAAATCATGTGGTTGGCTCCACAGTAATAGGAATTATCCACCCATTCTCTATTTCATCCTCAGTCAACATTTTATTGCTGTCTACTTTCCTATTTTGTTGTTAAACTCTCTGTTTATGGAGGTGCGCATTAGCTGATATTTAAAATATCCACAGGTGTACTGCCGGTCTCTAGTGTCCAAAGGGCACGATATTTCGGCGATCATACACGTCGCCATCATCAGGTGAACTGACGGACTGATCTCCTGTGAACGTACCGGTACGGAGATCCGTACGCTATGGCTGCTCTGGGGTAATTGGATTCGGTCGCGGCGGCGGCCGATTTAAATACTCTCCACCTGCAGCGCACTCCCTCCGCCGTCCGCGCCCCGCGCCACGGTCGCGCGGTGGAGCAGATTGAGACGGCGCTGAGATGACGTCGGTGTGATGGCTCTGTCCGCCGTAGTCGTCACAACTATAAGTTTGCTCGATTTACTCTTGATTAACCCATTCGCTGGTTCCCAAGCCTTGCTAAGATTATAGCCACAGTCACGGTTTATGGGGTCGTCATTGCTGCGAATTTCGATGGCCTCTCTAACAACGCTGTCCCAGTATATCGACGTCTTTACCAGAATCCTCGTGCGATTTTGTGGAGGCGCGTGAGGATTTTGTGGAGGCGCGTGACTGCGTGTGAGATCGCTCTCTAAGTTTTCATCTATTTTTAGGTTTCAGATATATATTTTAACTGTTTTTGTGATAATATTTACTATATAAGTGACTTATTAGTAGTTTCTTCATTCACCTCTGCATTTCTTGTGTTGTGGCCTGATATTTGTGAGTGTTTCGTATCGAGCAACTTAACCTCTTACCCGTGTTTACATTCCGCGCTGACCAGTTGCAGCTGTAGCGGCGCATCGAAAGCTAAGTACTAATTAATTGTTTGTGTATAGTAGATTATTTAGGAACTTTAGTAGTCTTCAACCGGTGTTCTTGGTGTTTTCCGGTGATATAACTTCAAAAGAAATTTTTGCGAACTGCTTTCAGTTTCGTTACTGTCATTAGACGTTTGATTTTCTTTCTGTGTTAGTATTTTGTTATATTCTCATTTGTTGTTGATTAATACTGTCAATAATAGTAGTTACTTCCCTTGTAGAGCAAGTTTGTGATAATTGTAGTCAGTTTTTAACATCTTCTTATTGTAGTAGCGGAACTTAGATAAAGTAGTTTTCTTGTTTCAATAATTGTAAAATTTTACCATGAGTGAGAAGTGTGGGCTTTGCCGTAGGTTCGTGAGTAGTGGATTGCGGTGTGAGACTTGTTCGAAGTATTTTCACTGGGGGGAATGCAGTGGGGAAGCCAGTGGGCATTCTGGTGAGATCCTCTCCTGGAACTGCAGGTTATCTAGCAAGAGTAAGTTGATAGAGGAGCAGGAGCGTAAGATCTGTGCCCTTCAGGTGCCGTTGAAAAACGCACAGGAGGAGCTAGATAGGATGAGGAGGGAGAAGGGGGTTAGGGAATGGGAGCTGTCTGTTGGCAAGAGATCTGCTAGGAGAAGGAGATTTTCAGATAGTTTTACAATTGGTGTTTGTAATAGATATGACCAACTGTCAGAGTCTAGTGGAGAGGAATCTCTAGTAGCTGTAGATGTAGGAAGTATGCAGCAGACCTCAGCAGTTACAGTGGCTAGGACAGTTGCAAACTCTAAGAGAAAGAAGAAGGTTCTGCTGTTAGGTAGTTCTCATGGTAGAGGTGTAGGCCAGCAGTTCCAGGAAGTTTTGGGGAGTGAGTACCAGGTCACCAGCATTGTGAAGCCTAATGCAGGATTGGCTCAGGTGACTTTTAACATATGGGGGTTATGTAGGGATTTTACTAAAGAGGATCAGGTAGTGATTGTGGGTGGGGCTGGTAATAGAATTGATAGGGATGGGGAGTATGACATAGATGGTGACCTGGAAAAGATAGCCACTCAGACTGGCAACACGAATGTGCATTTCGTGGAACTGTTTCAGCGTCACGATCGGCCTCATCTTAATACAGCCGTCAGGCGTAATAACATGAGACTTGGGGGTGCGCTGATGACAGAAGGCATGAGTCACATTTCAGTGGTGTCGGTGGAGTCTATCAGTAGGACGGGTTTCACTAGACATGGCCTGCACCTCAACAGGTATGGGAAGGGGAGGTTGGCAAAACTTATAGGTGACAGCATAGGTTGGGGTGGTGGGATCACTCATGGGAAAATTCCGGTAGTTGTGGGTGTTAGAGCTGTACCTTTTTTAGATTGAAGTCAGCTGATAGGTATTCCTGCTTAAGGGAAGTCTCTCTAACAAAGAAACCACTTTCTACAAAGCCTGGATATCCGATTAATGAGGGAAATAGTATATTTCATCAAAATATACAAGGTATTAGAGATAAAGTAGTGAACTGCTTATACACTCCTGGAAATTGAAATAAGAACACCGTGAATTCATTGTCCCAGGAAGGGCAAACTTTATTGACACATTCCTGGGGTCAGATACATCACATGATCACACTGACAGAACCACAGGCACATAGACACTGGCAACAGAGCATGCACAATGTCGGCACTAGTACAGTGTATATCCACCTTTCGCAGCAATGCAGGCTGCTATTCTCCCATGGAGACGATCGTAGAGATACTGGATGTAGTCCTGTGGAACGGCTTGCCATGCCATTTCCACCTGGCGCCTCAGTTGGACCAGCGTTCGTGCTGGACGTGCAGACCGCGTGAGACGACGCTTCATCCAGTCCCAAACATGCTCAATGGGGGACAGATCCGGAGATCTTGCTGGCCAGGGTAGTTGACTTACACCTTCTAGAGCACGGTGGGTGGCACGGGATACATGCGGACGTGCATTGTCCTGTTGTAACAGCAAGTTCCCTTACCGATCTAGGAATGGTAGAACGATGGGTTCGATGACGGTTTGGATGTACCGTGCACTATTCAGTGTCCCCTCGACGATCACCAGTGGTGTACGGCCAGTGTAGGAGATCGCTCCCCACACCATGATGCCGGGTGTTGGCCCTGTGTGCCTCGGTCGTATGCAGTCCTGATTGTGGCGCTCACCTGCACGGCGCCAAACACGCATACGACCATCATTGGCACCAAGGCAGAAGCGACTCTCATCGCTGAAGACGACACGTCTCCATTCGTCCCTCCATTCACGCCTGTCACGACACCACTGGAGGCGGGCTGCACGATGTTGGGGCGTGAGCGGAAGACGGCCTATCGGTGTGCGGGACCGTAGCCCAGCTTCATGGAGACGGTTGCGAATGGTCCTCGCCGATACCCCAGGAGCAACAGTGTCCCTAATTTGCTGGGAAGTGGCGGTGCGGTCCCCTGCGGCACTGCGTAGGATCCTACGGTCTTGGCGTGCATCCGTGCGTCGCTGCGGTCCGGTCCCAGGTCGACGGGCACGTGCACCTTCCGCCGACCACTGGCGACAACATCGATGTACTGTGGAGACCTCACGCCCCACGTGTTGAGCAATTCGGCGGTACGTCCACCCGGCCTCCCGCATGCCCACTATACGCCCTCGCTCAAAGTCCGTCAACTGCACATACGGTTCACGTCCACGCTGTCGCGGCATGCTACCAGTGTTAAAGACTGCGATGGAGCTCCGTATGCCACGGCAAACTGGCTGACACTGACGGCGGCGGTGCACAAATGCTGCGCAGCTAGCGCCATTCGACGGCCAACACCGCGGTTCCTGGTGTGTCCGCTGTGCCGTGCGTGTGATCATTGCTTGTACAGCCCTCTCGCAGTGTCCGGAGCAAGTATGGTGGGTCTGACACACCGGTGTCAATGTGTTCTTTTTTCCATTTCCAGGAGTGTAGATGTTGCCTCTGAAATTATTGGTATATCTGAACACTTCTTAAATAAGGAGATAATTCAGAGGCTTCCTTTACCAGGATACAGGTTGGCTGGCAGCTTTTCTAGGAGCTCTTTGCGGTGTGGGGGAGTAGCCATGTATGTGGAAAACGGTATCCCATTTGAGTCAACTGGTGTTTCAAAGTACTGCACTGAAAAGGTGTTCGAATGTTGTGCAGGTGTGGTTAAATTTAATGGAGCTAAACTTCTTACTGTTGTTATTTATAGATCCCCAGACTCCGATTTCACAACATTTTTGCTAAAGCTAGAGGAGGTTCTTGGTTCACTTTATAGGAAATACAAAAAGTTAGTTATATGTGGTGACTTCAATATTAATTGTATAAATGATTGTGCAAGGAAAAGAATGCTGGTAGACCTCCTTAATTCATATAATCTTATGCAAAGCGTATTTTTTCCAACGAGAGTGCAAGGGAACAGTAGAACAACCATAGACAATACTTTTGTTCATTCGTCACTATTAGAAGGGCATTCTGTTAGCAAAAAGGTGAATGGCCTTTCAGATCATGATGCACAAATTTTAAGTCTAAAAGATTTTTGTGCTGCAACACATGTTAAATATAGTTACCAACTTTTTAGGAAAGCTGATCCAGTTGCTGTACAGACTTTTGTAAACCTTATCAAGGAACAAGAGTGGCAAGATGTTTATAGTGCTGATACAGTAGACGATAAATATAATGCTTTCTTCAAGACTTTTCTTTTGCTCTTTGAAAGTTGCTTTCCGTTAGAACGTTCAAAACAGGGTACTAGCACAAACAGGCAGCCTGGGTGGCTGACTAAAGGGATAAGAATATCTTGTAGAACAAAGTGGCAATTATATCAAAACGTTAGAAACAGTCAAAATCTAAATGCAGCAGCCCATTACAAACAGTATTGTAAGGTGCTTAAAAATGTTATTAGGAAGGCAAAAAGTATGTGGTATGCAGATAGAATAGCTAAGTCTCAGGATAAAATTAAAACCATATGGTCAGTCGTAAAGGAAGTGGCTGGTCTGCAGAGACAGGTCGAGAATATAGAATCAGTGCGTAGTGGGGATGTCCGTGTTACTGATAAGTCGCATATATGTACAGTACTTAATAATCACTTTCTGAATAAAGCAGGTGAACTAAATGGAAACCTAGTCCCAACAGGGAATCATATAGCGCTCTTAGAAAAAAGTGTTCCGAGACTGTTACCTGAAATGCTCCTCCATGATACTGACAAGAGGGAGATTGGGTTAATAGTTAAATCCACTAAAGACCAAGAACTCTCATGGATATGACGGGGTATCTAGCAGAATACTGAAGTATTGTTCCACGTATGTTAGCTCAGTACTTAGCCATATCTGTAACATTTCCTTTGGGAGTGGTCGGTTTCCTGACCGATTAAAGTACTCGGTCGCGAAGCCACTTTATAAAAGGGGAGACAGGGATAATGTTGAAAATTATAGACCTATTTCTATGCCATCGGTGTTCGCTAAAGTTATCGAGAGGGTTGTTTCTTCAGAATGCGGGCGATTTTCCCCGAGAGTGTGCCTGTATATGGAATAAACGCAGTGCCTACCTCCTCCCTCGTGATTTCATCCATCTCCACAGGTTGTGCTGTAGTGGTTGGGCGGAGAGCACGTTGAATCTGCCACTCTGAGTACCCAATTTTTCGAAATACAGTTCTCAGATGTTCCAATTCCTGGGGTAGACTCTCTGCGTCAGAGATAGTGCGCGCCCTAAGTACTAGAGTTTTAAGTACCCCATTCCTCTGTGCAGGGTGGTGGCAGCTGTCTGCGTGCAGATACAGATCAGTGTGCCTTGTCTTCCGATACACCCCATGACCTAGGGTGCCGTCAGCCCTTCTCTTGACTAAGACGTCAAGGAAAGGTAATTTAATCTCCGTTTCAGTCTCCATAGTGAATTTGATCTTGGGGTGTATGGAGTTCAGATGTGTAAGGAAGTCAAGGAGTTTATCCATACCATGTGGCCAGATGACGAACGTGTCGTTCACATAACGGAAAAAGCAAGTAGGTTTCCATTCGGATGACGACAGGGCTTCCTCCTCGAAGTTCTCCATGTACAAATTCGCTACCACCGGTGATAGTGGGCTACCCATGGCAACTCCCTCCGTTTGTTCGTAGTATTCTCCATTAAAAAGAAAATACGTGGAGGTCAAGACATGCCTAAATAGTTCAGTGGTCTTCTCGTCAAACTTCTGACTAATCAATTCTAGTGACTCTCGCAGGGGTACCCTCGTAAACAAGGAAACGACGTCAAAACTCACCATGATATCTGACTCATCCAACATGAAGCTATCAAGGCGTTTAACAAAATCCACGGAATTACGGATGTGATGAGGGCATTTACCCACATAAGGACTTAATATTCTCGTGAGGTATTTGGCCAACGAATATGAGGTGTCCTCCTGTTGCTGACAATGGGGCGTAATGGTACCCCCTCTTTGTGAACCTTCGGGAGTCCATATAGTCTAGGCGGTACCGGACCTTAGGGTAATAGTTTCTTAGCGTCACCCTCCGGTAAATCTGCGTCCTTGAGAAGCGACCTCGTCTTGTTCTCCACCTTCTTTGTAGGGTCAACGCTGATTTTCCGGTAGGAATCGTCATTTAGCAGGCTCTGCATCTTATCAGTGTAGTCGTTATGGGAGACAACAACTGTAGCATTGCCTTTGTCAGCCAGTAAGACAACAATTTGAGAGCGCTCCCTCAGATGACGAATGGCCGCCCTCTCCTTACTGGTGATATTTAACTTCATCAGCTTGGATTTCGTCAACGCACGACAAGTTTTACGACGTATTTCCTCAGCTGATTCAGGCGGAAGTCGAGCTGCAACCTGTTCAACAGCATTAACAATTTCTGCGAATGGAGTGAACTTGGGGGTGGGAGCGAAGTTGAGACCTTTCTGCAAAAACCGAGACCGCATCATCACTCAACACCATGCCACTCAAATTGATGACAGTCTTACACGGAACTTGCAGAGATGGTTTGTCAAGGAGACGTGAGAACTTAGCTGTTTAACGTCCCGTTGCCTTCTTATGGGCGGAATCAGCTGCAACCCAGGTGACACCATCAATCCAATTCCATGAAAAAGAAGTGAAATTACTAGCCAGTTGCAAGTGTAGTTTGAGTAATTCCTGTGAGATAAACGCAAGGCTCTGGCGGGTGAATTGCACTCTCTCACGTACCAATGCGAGGATGGCTCGTTTCTTGATTCTCTTAGCTGCAGCAGAATCGATGTGATGCATAACTTTAGCAAAATGTGGAACAACATTCTCGGAACGACAACTCTTTAGAAAGGCAAGAATACTTAGCAAACGACATCCGCGGTGGCGCAATTTTTCAAATTTGTCTGGTTTATGTCCAAGATCTTCATCTCGATCAAAGGAAATCTACATTTCTAAATAATTACATTTGATAATCTGCTTGATTAGGTAATGTCAATTACAATCCATGAATGGACTAGATAATTCCTCTTGAAGGCCTTTATTTAGATAATTTTATATCTAGGTCACAGGTTAGCCGAGTTGTAGAACAGTCTATTTTTCCTAATAACGTACATCAGTAATCAAAATTGTATCTAATACTATGTTATCTTTAGTATGGCTTTTTATATTGCTTTGTCAGCACTTCATAATGGCACCAAAGCAGTTATTACCAAAGCTCGGTGATCAATGCCACCCTCGACTCACTCCGTGGTCTGTAACGACTTTTGGAGTTCTCCACGCGAAGACAATTCAGATGATGGTATACGTTCTATTAAATGATATTGAGAGACATTTTCTTTTTTTAATTTAGCAAACTTTGTGTCTGGGAGCATGACAAATAAATTAAAATGTGTTCCCTGAGCTGAAATTTCGTCTAATCTGGAATCTGAACACAGAATCACTACATCAGCATCTTTACTCTGAAACCTTGTCGTTATGAGCTAAAGGAGTGTCATTACTGTGGTTTCGGCTCCTCATGGCATAATATAGAAATGATCGCATACCAAATAACTTGCGTACAGTCAAGCGTTTGTGCGTGTTACTGACGTAACGTAATGAGAGGTCGTAAGGGTAAGAAATGGTACAAAGTTTGCACGTTTCAGTTGCGTATACGCACCGTACCCAGACGTCTGCCAAATATGCCAGGCTGTGACGGAAAACATTTCAACTAGCAGAATCGATTGATACGAGGTTCGTTGCTGTCCACACTAAGTGAGGTTTGTGCGAATCAATTGGCCACGTACTGCACTGAAATCCTCTTTGTAGAAGACCTCTTATAAAATCTTTGTTCATGTACTGAGGCACGTTTATCATATATTTCACGTAAGTTACAGCGTTGTCGTAGCCTTTATAAACGATCTGTCAACGAACATTGAGCATGAAATACGGTCCTTATGCAGCTACTGGCTGTTGGGCTTTGAATAAAGGAGAGAGTGGGAAAGTTTTACAGCCGTGCAGAAGCAGAGTAGTATGTGAAGCGCCGCGAGCATCATTTCAGTGGGGAAGTAGATACTGCATCGTGTTCTACACTCGATAAATGTAAGTAAGATTAATTCGTAATTAAAACACCGTTTTAATTACTTTTGATCATGAACTTACAATCAGTTGCGTTGGTCTGGCCTTCTATACACTGATGTATTATTTTCCAAGACTTAAACATAACCAAGTATAATAAAACACATGCGTTCTGATGTGACACTGAATTTGGCAATAACACTTAAGCTCTTAATTTTCGTAAGATGCAAATATAGCTTCATAATGCACCAAATCCTTATCATATCATTGCCCCACCCCAAAGTATCCTGATAACAGTATTCACTTTGTGGACTGACCATCATGGACCAACCCAATAGCATCTTCAGCAATGACAGTCACCAGATCAACTGGCCTCTATTGCCCCAATAGCAACCAGGGTAGGTACTCACTCTGTAAACTAACCATAATCGAAAATGACAAACAGACTAACCAGTTTCACTCAGTTGCTGACCTTTCTCAGTCCCTCATATTGTGTGGTGGTTAATGGAGTGAATAATAACTTCAGTTGACTGTTCAAAGTAACCTTCATCAACTGATTAACTGTTTAGTTGAAATGTCGTTTTGGGAGTGGCTATTATAAATATATATTCGTACTTCAATTTAAACGCTGAATGCTGTTCCTTCCATGTAAGTGTCTTCCTATAAATTCCTTGGGGAACAATTTTCCCTTCTCAAATGGTGGCAGAGTGTTGTTATACAGGAAAGAATTAAGGTGGAGTGGGAGGTACCTCTTCTTCCTCTGTAGATATCATTCATCGTTTCTTTAATGTGTCTATTGTTATATATTACACGTTAGTATCTATTGATTATGCATTTCAGTGAGCCGTTACGAGTACGAAGGCCAGAGGTTGATCGGTAATTGTTTTTCTGAAGTGGGAGCAATTGCTATATGAACTTAGAATTCAACAGCAAGTGGCCGAAGGTACTAGATCAGAGCTAGCTGCCTGAATGCATGCACCTTGAATAGCATAGTGACTCTTTCAGAGTTACATAGCATTATCGACTGCTTGGAGGTTAACCAACCTACCCAAAAGCATGTGTATAGCATTCAGGCTCAACTTACTCATCGGATTAATCCTTCGTGGAGCTAAGGCAAATGCAACTCAGAGCCAAATGTGGTAGTTCTATTGATCATCTGCTCAGACGATTTACAGAATTACATGGGTGCTTCACTGTTCTTGGTTTAAATTATATACTGGGAGGTAGCAAGGAAGAATGTTTCGAAAAAAATGGTTCAAATGGCTTTGAGCACTATGGGATTTAACTTATGAGGTCATCACTCCCCTAGAACTAACTACTTAAACCTAACTAACCTAAGGAGGCCCGAGGCAGAAATCGAACCTGATACCGTAGCGGTCGCTCGATTCCAGACTGTAGCGCATAGAACCGCTCGGCGACTCCGGCCGGCAATTTCTCAGTTAACCTTATTTTAAGATGTTATTTTACGTAGTTGTCTGGTTTCTGTAGTATCATCGTCACCATTGTAGTATCCTCGTCGCCACTGTAGAGTCCTGTAACGCAAGGAAGCAAGGGAGAGGATGTAGGTGTGTGTGGCAGGTATCGTCTTTCTACAACACAAATGCACAAGTGGATTAATATGGTTCTTTAGTTACAAAAAATTTACTTAACTTCAATAGAGTACAAGCTCGTGTGTAATAGTCCTCTTGCAGACAATATCGGTAATCTTGCTACTATAATCTTTAATCTCGCTATAGTCACAGATCTGGTCCCTATGTACTGTCGTAGCCAGAATGAATCACTTAGGCACTCCGGTCAGCAGCGACGGGCTAAATACATGCTGTCGAATAGGCGTTGGGGGCGTGTAGCTACATCTTTGCTGACCAGTGTGCTGGCGACAGCTTTCGTCAGCACAATTTGGTTTTGAATTACGTTGGTTGAGAGACTTTCTCTAATTTCTGCCCATGTGAAACGACAGCCCTATATTTTTGTCAAGTCCTCGAGGACGTGAATAATGTTCAGCCCAAGCACTGGCTGGTCATCTGACGCCAGTTGAGGTTGCCCTAGTTTTGCAAATTCTTGGCCATTTGATATCCTGACTAACAAACTGGGAACTACTAATAAAATTAAGTCCAAAATCCATCTAATGGGTGAGCTTCTGGTCCCATGAGCGCCTCTCCCGTATGGATAACCTATATTTCTTGTCTTTAAGGGCCAGAGACTGGACTATAAGGTCGTTTTGGACTATACAGCGTTAAATCATAATGTTATTTTAAAATCTGTTCTGTACCCTGATCTGCATAATTGCTTTACCTGCTTCGCTGGTGCGCATTTCATTACTCTATTCGATCTTAATCAAGCCTGTTAACAGATCCCGTTAACTGAAGACTATTCGCATGTGACTGCCTTCTGCACTACCTGGAATCTATGTTTCAACGGTATTATTTTTGGGCTCTTGACCATGGTCGCTGTATTGTCAAGTTTCTTAGTTTACAACTATTTAGATGACTTCGTTGTCTACAATACCACATTTTAAGAGCATCTTCAGCATTTGGAGTGTTGGTTTTACTGATAAACCATTTTTTAGCTGATTGACAGTGTTCCTTATAGAAGCATTTAGTTTGCGGTAGTGGGGTCAGTACTGACCTAGAGCAGACCCACGATTTTCGGAAGTTTCCCCCTCTGACAAACAAGACGGGCGTGGCAATATTCATGGGCATGATCGACTTCTTTCGCAAATTTGCACCAAGTTTTGCGTATTTAACGGAGTCTCTTAACAGCTTACGCAAGTAAGGTCAAGCTTTTGAGTGGGATGAAAAGCGACAGTCATCCTTTGGACCCATTACGGTGGCCCTAGCAACTGTCTAGTTTTGGCAAATCTCGACTTTAAGCACCCGTTTGTGGTTCAGACGGATGCCTCTAATTCTGGAGTTGTGCCGGTTCTCTTGCAGAAACATCAGTGTGATTGACTTCAAGTGCCTTACGTGTTACGCGGACTAGCACCAACCAAACTTAAGTATTTGGTGTGGTGGCCTTTGGCGGTCCTATTCGCCTTGGAAGGGTATAGCTTGTACCTTGAACACAAGGAGTTCACCTTAGCAATTGAAAACCAGAGGCGTAGCTGGGTTTTGACCCACCCCGGGAAAACAGGCAGGATCCTGTTGTGAGCTGTTCGCACTTCAGCCTTCCCGTTTTCGGGCAAGCGTATTAGTGGTCTGGAGAACATTACCGCAGATGCATTAAGCCACATGTTCGAAGAAGATAACAAGGCTGGTGATCGCTTTCTTGTTCGCATCGTCAATGCTCGAACGAAAGACTGAGCTGGTGTTCCTTATAAGTTGATCCCCTGCTTTTTAAGACACATGTGACGTTATCAGTTTTCTTAAGTCTGGTCCATCTCCTGGGCTGGGAAGAAGTCAAGGTCCATATTGATGAGGTCAAGGAGAGACAATAAACTCCTCTCATCCCTTCCTCATCTGAAAAGTGGGTGGGTAATTTGTAGTTTTCGTGGGCGAGGGTGAACAATGGCTGCCCGTTTCGAGTCGATCCATAGTAGCTCCTGTGTGTTTGGTTTGCACCCGTACGGTGTGGCTAGATGGTACTCTGGGCCAGGAGTTCAGCTAAGTAAGAGGGAGCTGACATAATGGCAGCGAAGTCAGTGCGCCGATCTTGGCAAGACGAAGAAGTGTGGACTACTGGGCGTGCTGAATACTTGTGGTAGCTCCTCTCACAGTGAGATCTGACATAATTTTGTGGTGGTCACTATCCTGCTGGTCAATCCGTATTTTGGTTGCACAACGGCCCATGGGGAGAACTGATTTTCGGCGCCTTCCGTTAGTCCACTAAAGCTATGTTAGTGAAAAACGAATCAGATCTTCTGGAAGCGAAAGTATTATTGTACCAAACTCTGGATCTAAGCACTTTAATTGCTTTCTTCGGAACTTGCATTGCCAGCATGGCTGAGCACTCGCTTGATATTGTGTTTTAAATGACTGCCTTCCCCTGCTTTGCTACCAGCCACGTGTAATTGATATCTAGGTTTGCATGTGAGCGATTTGTTTTCTATCCATGCATTTATTTGCATTGAATATTGCTGGAAATGCAGGTGTGTTTTGGCATTGTCCAAGTGGGCTGTTAAGTTTAAACTACTGTTACGTCACTGAGAGGTTGCGTCATTGGGTGTTTACGTGACTGGGTTTGTATAAACTGCCTTTTTCTCGTGGGCTGACGTTAGAACTAAGGTAAACTGTAGGCTATGAAGCTTAATTTGCCTTATTTTAAGTTCTGGAATTTTACGTGTAGCATGCTGCACTGCATTGGTGGTCTTCGTGATTTAATCTGTGACCTAGTTAATATTTTATTGAAAGTTATATATTTACGATTACTGTAAATTTCTTGTGCTGTCTAGTAAGCAGATTAATCGATTTTTATCACGTTTATAAGCTTGTTCATATTAATATAGTAAGGTCCAGGTATTTTGGGCGACACACCGAAGCGTAGCTGTAAAGCGGCAGGTTTCTTCTAAGGAAAATTTTATATTCTTTCCTGTAGTCTACTGCAGTTAACACGAGTCTTCGCTCTTGTATCTCGACTAATAACTTTTTTTTTCAATATGCATGCAAGTCCAAAGGAAATTTGCATCGTAATCATAGTAGCACAGTCACATCAATAACGGATTTATCTGCCGATATCGGGCAAGCGACTTCCCAGGACAACGTCTGACGTGTACGGGAATATGCAGTAAAGCGCCAAAGAAACTTGTATAGACATGCGTATTAAAATACAGAGATATGTAAACAGTCGGTAGACGGATCTGCGGTCGGCAACGCCTATAAAAGACAACAAATGTCTGGCGAAGTTGTTAGATTGGTTACTGCTGCCACAATGGCAGGTTTTCAAGATTTGAATGAGTTTGAACGTGGTGTTATAGATGGTGCACGAGCGGTGGGACACAGCATCTCCGCGGTAGCGATGATGTGGGGAATTATCCCATCCGACCATTTCGCGAGTGTACGTGAATCCCAAGAATCCGATAAAGCATCAAATCTCCGACATCCCCGAGGCCGGAAAAAGATCCTACAAGAACGGCGACTAAAGACAATCGTTCAACGTCAAGTGCAACCCTTCCTCAGATTGCTGCAGATTTCAATGCTGGTCCATCGTCAAGTGTTAGCGAGCGAAACATTCAACGAAACATCATTGGGCTTTCGGAGCTGAAGGCGCACTCTGTACCCTTGATGAATGCACGACACAAAGCATTACGCCTCTCTTGCCACCGTCAACACCGACATTCGGACTGTTTTTGGTGATTGGAAACATGTTGCCTGGTCGGACGAGTCTCGTTTCAAACTGTACCGAGTGGATGGAAGTGTACGGCTATGGAGACAACCCCATGAATCCATGGACCCTGCATGTCAGCGGGGAACTGTTCAAGCTGGTGGAGGAATGGTGTGTAACGTGTGCAGTTGACATGGGACCCCTGATACATCTACAAATAGACAAGACTCTGACACGTGATACGTACGAAAGTATGCTGTCTGATCACATGCATACATTCACGTCCGCCGCTTAGGGTAGCCGCGTGGTCTCAGCGCCTTGTCACGGTTTGTGCGGCTCCCCCGTCGGAGGTTCGAATCCTACCGCGGGTATTGGTCTATGTGTTGTCCTTAGCGTAGGTCATTTTAAGTTAGATTAATCAGTGTGTATGCTTAGGGAGCGATGACCTCAGCAGTTTGGTCCTATAGAACTTATCACAAATCTCCATTAATGACCATTGTGCATTCCAATGGGGTTGAGCAATTACAGCCCGACAATGTGACACCCCACGTGTCCAGAAATGCCACAGATTGGCTCCAGGAACACTCTTCTGAAAAAAAAAAAAAAAATGGTTCAAATGGCTCTGAGCACTATGGGACTCAACTGCTGTGGTCATCAGTCCCTTAGAACTTAGAACTACGTAAGCCTAACTAACCTAAGGAAATCACACACATCCATGCCCGAGGCAGGATTCGAACCGGCGACCGTAGCAGTCGCACGGGTCCGGACTGCGCGCCTAGAACCGCGAGACCACCGCGGCCGGCCACTCTTCTGAATTTTAACACTTTCGCTTGCCATGAAACTCTCCAGGTGGGAACATTATTGATCTTATCTGAGATGTCTTGCAACGTGCTGTTCAGAAGAAACCTGCACAACATGATACTCTTACGGATTTATGGACTGCCCTGCAGGAGTCATGGTGTCATTTCAGTCCATCACTGATTCAGTCATTAGTCGGTCGATGATAAGTCGTGTTGCGACACTTCTGCCTGCTCACGGGGGCCCTACACGATATTACGCAGGTGAAATAGTTCCTTTTGCTCTTCTGTGTACATATTGAACGTACAAGTCGTAGACGCATGGTTGACGAAATATGTGAGTTTGCGTCTGGCCATGAGTCGTGTACGGCTACCCAAATGGTAAGGCGACCGCTCGCGATAAGCGGTATACCCGGGTCCAGCTCAAATTTTCATTCTCGTAATTACATTCTTCATCTGATGGTAGTCCTTATTCGCAATTGCGAATTTATATGATGTGTTTCGTAACGTCGCCTCAGTGTATGTCCAAAGGAACTTCGCATCGTAATCAGAATAACACAGACACTGCAATATCGTATTTATCTGCCGATACCGGGCAGGCGACCCTCAGGGACAACGTCTGACCTGTACGGGAATGTACATAATGGATGTACGAGTACAGGTCGTAGACGTATGGTTGACGAAATATCGAAGTTTGGATCTGGCCATGGGTCGTGCACATACAACCAAATGGTAAGGCGACCGTTCGCGATAAGCAGGGAATCCGGGTTCGAGTCCTGCTCCGAGACAAACTTTCACTGTTGACATTCCATATTACATCTGACGGTAGTCTTTATCCGCAACTACGAATGCTTTTGATGTGTTTCGTAATGGCTGTTCTAAGGCGCTGCCGTCATGGACTGCGTGGCTGGTCTCCGAGGAGGTTCGAGTCCTCCCTGGGGCATGGATGTGGGTGTTCGTCCTTAGGATAATTTAGGTTACGTAGTGTGTAAGCTTAGGAACTGATAACCTTGGCAGTTAAGTCCCATAAGATTTCACACACATTTGAAATTTTTTTTTGTAATGGCTGTGGACGCCGCAGTGACCTGTTAATATGGACATGCATGGATGTCCAAAGGAACTTTGCATCGTAATCAGAATAACACAGGCACTGCAATATCGTAAATATCTATTTCAGAATGGTTCCACTGCCTCTATCGGATGACAACATCTGAAGTGCTGGCAAAGGGAATGGGCAGAGTGATGGCTCTCGATCTTCCACCAAAAACGAGTCTGTCAACATGAGGTGGTAAATATGAGATAGCTAAGGAGTGGAAACGTTATTTCTACTATGGGAAGACTGCTTGGTAGCTACAACAGGAAAACACAATTAAGTAGCAGGAGTACAAAATAAGAAAGTATTTATTACTTAACTTTGTTGTAGTCCATGATCAGTTGGTTGACAATTATAGAAGACGCTACTAGACTAAGCGTCTGTAGAATAACATTATTTACAAATCACACATCTTGCAGTGACGAATTAATCTCTCGTAATCTTGAATATCGAACCCGGTGAATTTGAAGACTAACTTGGAACGGAGCTACAAAGACTTGATGGCAGCAATGAATGAGCTGCAGACGATGACTAACATAGGCGCTGGCTGACCACTGAGCGCGGCTATGAACTGTTGACTGGCACAACTGCACTACTCTCCTGCTGCACGTGAAGTGGCCTAGCGGCGCCTCGCGGCGAGAATAAGTATTACGACTGTCTGTGTACTCTTTGGCTAACACAGCCGTTCTTCTGTACCGTTTATCGAGAGAATCGCATCCGGCGGATCGATCTCTCAGGCGGCCGTGTGATCGTATGACTGGCGGCATCACACAGAGTATGACCACGAACCGCGAGTAACAGTTTGTTGGAAGCCTGTCAGATGGGCGTCGAGTATCCGAAGACGATCTTGTGAAAGGCTGGAAGATGCAGCCACATACGCCTCCACCTCTAGGGATCAAGATGAGGTGAGTTATTGGACATGACAACAGGACCCGTATGATGAATGTTGAAAGGAAGATCATGCTCGTCAGTGTGTGGCAAATGGAGTACACTGGTACAAATGGTACACTGGACCGTAGAAAATAGGGTCACTTTTTCGAATCCCAATAATTTGTCTCCCACAGCGATGCAGAAGTTTGACATTTGTCTCAAAGATGCCTACAAACATCCCCAGTAATGATGCAAAAGCGTGGTGCTTTCGACGTCACCTTCGTGCTCGACTACACTTCAAACAGCAACACGTCGACACTTGCTCAGAAGTTGATGTAAGCTGTAAGGTGGGTAAACAACGCGATGACGGTCAGAACCGCACCGCGAGGCGCTGAAATCAAGACGTTTCCTTACTGTTCGCTGAGGAAAACATTTAGAACTGTCGCTCAGCATCGATACGAAAAAGTGTCAGAGGTATCCTTCACCGTTTTGTCGCACATTTGGCAGTGCCACACCCCTCCCTCAACCGCCGCCCCTGCCCGCCGGAGTGGACGAGCGGTTCTAGGCGCTACAGTCTGGAAATGCGCGACCGCTACGGTTGCACGTTCGAATCCTGCCTCTGGCGTGGATGTGTGTGATTTCCTTAGGTTAGTTAGGTTCAAGTAGTTCTAAGTTCTAGGGCTGACGACCTCAGAAGTTAAATCCCATAGTGCTCAGAGCCATTTGAATCAATTTGAACCGCCGCCCCTACACCCCCCCCCCCTCCCCCCGACCACCCGATAGGAGGGCGCGATGAAATAAGTCTCAAGCATAAGAACCCTTGGCTGCTTCGGATTACGTTGAAGTATCCTTGAATGGTTTTGAACGGTCCGTAAACCATAAGAAAACCGCCTGAACTCTGGACGCCGCGGTTTCGTCTTCCATCCCATAGGAGTCAGAAGCAAAATTGGTGTGACGACCTCCCGACGGATTAAGTGTTAGTCTGTTTTGCAATTGTGTCGATGGTATTTGAAGCGTCGCCGAAAAAATGGTTCAAATGGCTCTAGGCACTATGGGACTTAACTTCTGAGGTCATCAGTCCCCTAGAGAACTACTTAAACCTAACCTAAGGACATCACACACATCCATGCCCGAGGAAGGATTCGAACCGGGGACCGTAGCGGTCGCGCGGTTCCAGACTGTAGCGCCTAGAACCGCTCGGCCACCACGGCCGGCAGCGTCGCCGAGCCTGAGGATGACGCTGCAATGCGACACGCCTTACACAATCACAGAGAAAGGCTGTAGGCACCTGTGAGGCGAATTTCAAACTTCTGCGTCGCGATGGGAGACTATTACGGGGTTTCTACACAGTGACTAACTTTGTTTCACGATGAAATACGGAGTCACTGATTTGGTAGAAACTGGGAATTGTGGAAGAACATAACAACTCTAATAGGAAATAGAGGAAAAAGAGTTTCAAAAATACAGTAGTTAAGCGAAATACAACATTTAACCGAGGCAGAGCTTACTGACGCTGCGCATTGATAAACGACGCAGAACATATGCACTGGAACTGTGCCTAGATACACGGAACTACGATTAAGTGGAAAAAAGTGCTCTGAAACAAAATTTCGTATCAAAGTAAGAAAGGGGTAATTTCATTGAATCCTTATCACACTGTTGGCGCTTTTGGATTGCGGCTGTAGCTGGAGGTACTTGCGCTCCCCGAGCGAACGAGATGAGGTACGTAAGAGAGTGACACTGACCTACCTGCTGAAACTCAAGAGGAGAGCGTATCTTTTTGCCGACAAAAATTGCGCGCTCTTGAATAGCCCCAATCGTCGGAAAGGCGATTCTCACTTTACCCCTACACTTTCATAAATGACCTGAGTATACACACCGCGATGTCGCAAAAGTCATGGAATACCGTTTAATGTCTTGTCCGACCTACTTTTGCCCGGTGTAGTGCACCAACTCGACATTACGTGGACTCAACAAGTCGTTGCAAATATCCTGCAGAAATATTGAGCCATGCTGCCTCTATTGCCGCTAATAATTGCGAAAGTGTTGTCGGTGCAAGTTTTTGTACACGAACTGACCTCTGTCGTAAGTCCCACAAATGTTCGATGGAATTCATCTCTGGCGATCTGGGTGGGAAAATCATTCGCTCGAAATGTCCAGAGCGTTCTTCAAACCAATCGCCAACAACTGTAGCTCCATGACATTGCTCCTTGTCATCCACAAAAATTCCATCGTTGTATGGGAACATGAAGTCCCTTAGTGTCTGCAAATAGTTTCCAAGCAAGAAGAGAAAGCGGAATTATCTTAATGACGTGAGTTAGGGAAAAATCGGCGTAATCAGTTGTCGCTGATTCGCTGTTAACAGCAGCATTCGGGACAGAAGCAAATTAGCGTTGGCAACGAACCAGTGTCGAGGTGAATTGGTATTTCAATGCCTCTGTGGGGTTTCTAAAGCAATGATTCTTTGTAAGACAACGAATTTCGTGTAACAAATTTAGAATGGCTACAGGTTATATTACTGATAACGTGATATGCATTTAAGACTACTGTAATGGCGACATGTCAATGGCATCACCGCATTTTCACCGTCCAGTTTATATCGTCGCTCAGCGTCACGAAAACTGAAAATATATTTAAAAATCAATGTTACGACAATCGGTCATAAGAATATTAAATAAAAATCTTCATACCTCTGAAGATCGTATCATTAAACAAAGAAATATGAAACTAGAATTCCACCATCTTACATTGACTCCTGTGACAGTAAGTACGCGGAAAAGGAAGAGTCATACAATAATTTCAGTAAGATTCCTCAGTCGATTGTTACTCAGAGTTAACATACGTAAAAAGTGTTTATGATCCTGTCAGTGTGTTTATGAAGCTACGTGATTTTATATACATTCTAAGACTAAAAGAAAAGAAGGAACAACGACGCACCACGAATAAATTATCGATTGGGACGGAAATCGATAGATGTGTACAAGTTTTTTTTTCTGTCATCAGTCTACTGACTGGTTTGATGCGGCGTATTCCAATCTCTGTCTTCCTCTACAGTTTTTGCCCTCTACAGCTCCCTCTAGTACCATGGACGTCATTCCCTCATGTCGTAGCAGATGACCTATCATCCTGTCCCTTCTCCTTATCAGTGTTTTCCACATATACCTTTCCGATTCTGCGTAGAACCTCCTCATTCCTTACCTTATCAGTCCACCTAATTTTCAACATTCGTCTATAGCACCACATCTCAAATGCTTCGATTCTCTTCTGTTCCGGTTTTCCCACAGTCCATGTTTCACAACCATACAAGGCTGTACTCCAGACGTACATCCTCAGAAATTTCTTCCTCAAATTAAGGCCGGTATTTGATATTAGTATACTTCTCTTGGCCAGAAATGCCTTTTTTGTCATAGCGAATCTGCTTTTGATGTCCTCCTTGCTCCGTCCGTCATTGGTTATTTTACTGCCTAGGTAGCAGAATTCCTTAACTTCATTGACTTCGTGACCATCAATCCTGATGTTAAGTTTCTCGCTGTTCTCATTTCTACTACTTCTCATTACCTTCGTCTTTCTCCGATTTACTCTCAAACCATACTCTGTACTCATTAGACAGTTCATTCCGTTCAGCAGATCATTTAATTCTTTTTCACTTCCACTCAGGATAGCAATGTCATCAGCGAATCGTATCATTGATATCCTTTCACCTTGTATTTTAATTCCACTCCTGAAGCTTTCTTTTATTTCCATCATTGCTTCCTCGATGTACAGATTGAAGAGTAGGGGCGAATGGCTGCAGCCTTGTCTTACTCCCTTCTCAATACGAGCACTTCGTTCTATATCGTCCACTCTTATTATTCCCTCTTGGTTGTTGTTCATATTGTATATGACCCGTCTCTCCCTATAGCTTACCCCTACTTTTTTCAGAATCTCGAACAGCTTGCACCATTTTATATTGTCGAACGTTTTTTCCAGGTCGACAAATCCTATGAAAGTGTTTTGATTTTTCTTTAGCCTTGCTTCCATTATTAGCCGTAACGTCAGAACTGCCTCTCACGTCCCTTTACTTTTCCTAAAGCCTAACTGATCGTCACCTAGCGCGTTCTCAATTTTCTTTTCCAGTCTTCTGTATATTATTCTTGTAAGCAGCTTCGAGGCATGAGCTGTTAAGCTGATTGTGCGATAATTCTCGCACTTGACAGCTCTTGCCGTCTTCGGAATTGTGTGGATGATGCTTTTCCGAAAGTCAGATGGTATATCGCCAGACTCATATATTCTACACACCGACGTGAATAGTCGATTTGTTGCCACTTTCCCCAATGATTTTAGAAATTCTGATGGAATGTTATCTATCCCTTCTACCTTATTGGACCGCAAGTCCTCCAAAGCACTTTTAAATTCCGATTCTAATACTGGATCCCCTATCTCTTCTAAATCGACTCCTGTTTCTTCTTCTATCACATCAGACAAATCTTCACCCTCATAGAGGCTTTCAATGTATTCTTTCCACCTATCTGCTCTCTCCTCTGCCTTTAACAGTGGAATTCCCGTTGCACTCTTAATGTTACCACCGTTGCTTTTAATGTCACCAAAGGTTGTTTTGACTTTCCTGTATGCAGAGTCTGTCCTTCCGACAATCATATCTTTTTCGATGTCTTCACATTTTTCCTACGGCCATTCCGTCTTAGCTTCCCTGCACTTCCTATTTATTTCATTCCTCAGCGACTTGTATTTCTGTATTCCTGATTTTCCCGGAACATGTTTGTACTTCCTCCTTTCATCAATCAAATGAAGTATTTCTTCTGTTACCCATGGTTTCTTCGCAGCTACCTTCTTTGTTCCTATGTTTTCCTACCCAACTTCTGTGATGGCCCTTTTTAGAGATGTCCATTCCTCTTCAACTGTACTGCCTACTGCGCTATTCCTTATTGCTGTATCTATAGCGTTAGAGAACTTCAAACAAGTACAGAGAGATAAATTTTTAGAATTTCTTAACAACTGGATGATTTAATCAAGAGAGTGAGAGCTTCACAGACTGAGCAGTTAAAAATGTGTTGGTTCACCACTAGCCAATATCGAAGGAATTACTCAGCTCGACATTGACAAAGTTGTCGGGTGTCCTCCTGAGGGATTCCTGCCTATTTCTGTCCAACTGACAAGTTAGATCGTGAAAATATCGATATGAATGGGGACCCCTACAAATAACACTCCAGGAGTCCTTAAGTAGGTAGAGATCCAGGCGACCTTGTGGCCGAATGAGGGTTTGGAAAACACGAAAACAAGCGACAGAAACTCTCGCCGCGTGTGCTTGGGCTTTACCTTGCGGAAATGTGGGCCCATGGTGGATCGACGTGAAGAGCAGCAAAACAGGGCATATAAATTCGCTGACATACCGCTCTGGTGTAAGGGTGCCGCAGCTGGCAACCAAAGGAGTTCTGCTACGAAAAGAAACGGTACCCGGGCCATTGATCTACATCTGCATCTACATGGATACTCTGCAAATCACATTTAAGTGATATAAACATGGCGGTGAGTAGAGAAGCAGTAGTTCAAATAGCTCTGAGCGCTATGGGACTTAAGTTCTACGGTCATCAGTCCCCTAGAACTTAGAACTAATTAAACCTAACTAACCTAAGGACATCACACACATCCATGCCCGAGGCAGGATTCGAACCTGCGACCGTAGCAGTCGCGCGGTTCCAGACTGTAGCCCCTAGAACCGCTCGGCCACCCCAGCCGGCTGAAGCAGTAGTAAGGGGCTCCGGGAAAACGTATATTTCACCGATATAAATGTATTCTATGCAGTGAAAGTCTTCTAAATGGATTAAGACTGTGTTCAGCGAGTCAAAAATGGATTCATACAAAATGCACCAAACGCTTCGTCGCAGTAAACATGAAACGTGACAAGGGGGAAATTAGCTACTGTTGTTTGCAACCGACGTGTTTATCAAAACAAGACAATGCACAGGAAGGAAACGCTGGCTATACACAAGAACAGGACGTACTTCAAAAGGCAAGCACAATTTGTGACGTCGTACAAACTCTTGATCAGGATCTACTGCAAGCTAAAGAGTATACAAAGAACGTAGAAAAATCGATCAGGGAACTAAAACAAAAACTGGAAAATGTGTCATTTGCTAGTCCTGTAATAAGCTGGCGTGTGAAACACTGGGTAAATTGGCATCGTAAACAAAAACAAGAAGTGGAAATCGAGCATAAAATAACCTGGCGTGTGAAACAGTGTGAAAATCATCACAATCTGAAAACAACGAATAAAGTTGAGCTTCCTGACACCAGTGAAGAATCGATCAAACAGGAAACTAAAAGTAAGGATCATATGTATGAGAGAAGTGAGAATAATAGAAATAAAAGTGATGTATACATCTTCTACAAGGGCAGACACACACACCCATAATACTACCAATGAAGGAAGAGGCAGGAAAGTCTCCACTGTGCCATATACAGAAAAAGAAACCACCTTATCACCAACAGAGGCAGACCCACAAACCTCACCACGCCCGATAGAGGAAATAGAAGCAACAGCATCACCAACAGAAGAGGACCCACTACCCCCACCCCCAAAAGAGGAACAGATAACACAAACAACAGGAAAGGAAGTAAGGTCATCAGAGACCCGACAGATAAGATATGGGAGGGGAGAAAGGAAAAAGAAACCTATCAGGGATCAGGACATCTATATAATGAAGCCGGAAACCGGCCAACCTACAAGAGGCTGTCATCGAAGGAAACTCAGGATTTTCACTGGCCCAAGACCAGCAATGCCACAACATAGCAGACAATCTGAGAAGCACACCAGTACTAGAGTGTCAAAACCAGATGTACCCGGAGACGACAAAACCAGGAGAAAACGAAGGGAGAAAAAACATGAAGATAATGTTATGGAATGTAGAAGGATTGAAAAACTCAGCATGCATAGCTCCAACAGACTTTCTCGAAGGTTATGACGTAGCAATATTCAGAGAAACTTTTCTCACAGATCATTGGCAACACCCGAAATTCTATAGCATAAATATGCTGGCAAAGTAAGGAGAAAGGTGGCGACAGTCCTAACGAAACCATTGATAACACCAATTATAGCGACAACAGAACTAAATCACTCCATTCTAATAGAAGTAAAACACATCACAAAATTAGCAACCTACTTCCAGGCAAGCGAATCGGCCATAGACATAATCGATGAACTGGGCCAACAAATAAGACGGAGCAAGAAAGACGTCCGTTTACTTATCGCAGGGGATTTAAACTGTCGGTTGGATGTACAGAATCACAAAACAAAATTAGTAATCGAATCACTACAAGAAGAAGGCCTCATCCTACTAAACGACACAAACGTCCCTACGTACGTCTGCCATAATGGCAAAAGTGCTATTGATATCGCCCTCATAAGAGGAAATATAAAAGGGGACATAAGCCCACATTGGAATGCAAACCACACGCCTATAAGGAAACACATCCCGATGAACATAGCCATACAAAGTGATTGGAAGGCAAGAGAGAACCAAGAGAAGAGATTGCTCTCAAGGAGACTGGATCCAAGGAAAGTGGAAGAATACCACGACCAGATAGAACAAATTGAGTCCTTAATCAACAACTCAAAAGTAGAGGAGACAGCGCTTGAACTGGAGAAACTCTTAAAACAAGTAGCTACCACCAGGAAAGTGAGAAGAGCTAAACCATGGTTCGATCAAGAGTGTTATCAGCAAAGAAAAGAAGTACTCCAAGCTTTACACCGACTAAAATCGGACTCAGATAATCACTCACTACTACAAACATACGCTGAGAAAAGAAGATCCTACAAAACACTAACAAGGGAGAAGAGAATAGCACACAGGGAAGAAGAGGGAAGAAGACTAGCTGAAGAAGCCAAGAGAGGCCCATTCATTGCAATCCGCCCCCGAAAGCAGGCACAGTCACACTGTATATGCATGGAAGAATGGACGAGACATTTCAAAGACACTCTCAACAAAGATGGTAGAGAAGGAGCACAGGTAGCAAGTCAAGAGCTCGCAGCGCAAGAGATGCCATCCTGGTCCCAACTCACTCCAAATGAGGTCCGAAACATCATTGAATCAACAAAAAGGAAGAAAGCAGCTGGACCGGACATGCTTTACAACGAATACCTTAAAGACACAGCCCATCTGCTAGCACCAACCTGGATAAAACTTGATAACAAATGCATTGAAACAGCAAAAATCCCTGGCCAGTGGAGAAAATCAGTAGTAAGGGTAATGTACAAAGGGAAGGGTGACCCAATGGACACAAACAAATACAGAGGAATAGCCTTAGAAAACCACCTTTTCAAAGTATTCACAAAACTAATCACAGGAAGAATAAGACACACTTTGGAAGACCACCTCCCAGAATCTCAATTCGGTTTCAGGGAAAAAAGATCCACTATCACAGCAAGGGAGCTGCTTTTAAAAAACGTATGGGAAACCATCGATAAGAAGCAAAAATATTATGCTGTATTCATAGACTTCACAAAGGCCTTCGACCTCCTCGATCGATCATTAGTAAAAAGGATGCTCGACGAAATCCTGGGAAGAGACAGCGTCTGGACGAGGATTATAAACTCCATAAAGGAATGGAATGAGATAAGGATCTCGGACAACCTCGACCTGTCTGAACCAATAAGGCAAACAAACGGGGTACTCCAAGGAGACCCACTAAGCCCGCTCCTGTTCATTCTGGCAGCAAAGGACATTATGGAAATTGCTCATGACGAAGATGTCGAAGAATATGCCTACGCGGACGACATTGTGATAGGCTAAAAAAAACTTAAAGAAACTACAGGAGACTATGGAAGAAGTGGAAAAATGGTGCACAAAACACAAGTTTGTAATCAACACCGACAAGACGGAAATGATGGTATGCAGACCAGGCGGGCAAATCCCAAAATCGACAAGAATTGCACTACAAGGAAAGCAAATATCTGTCACGAAAGATTACAAATATCTAGGGATAACACTCCAGCCGTCCGCAAAGTGCTTCAGTAAACACACAACAGAGAAAGCGACACAGGCCATCAGAGCGATAAACGAAATAAGTTCCATCAGAACATTAAATCTAGACACAGCTATGGCACTCTTCAAATCAAAAATAATACCGATACTGGCTTATTGGATAGAAATCGTATGGATACGCCTAAATGAAAAGAACTTAGAAACATTGGAAAGAGTAAAAGCAACCTATATCAAAAGAGCATTAGGGGCAGCAAAAATCAGAAGATCAAGATTAGTCTACCTCCTCGCCCGCGAATCTTTCCTCATCGAGGATCTAAAGATAAGGTTCTTACTTCCCAACACATCAGCATCGGAGAACCTGCTAAAATCACTACTCAAGAAAAGAGAGGAAGTACCAACGGAATTCTATGGATCCGGGGCCATGATCGACCGCACTTGGACAGCAGCAAATTTTGAGATGAGACACGTACTTACAAGACTCGCAGTACACGGTTTTCACCATGAAATTTGTACAAATACAACATACCACGAACCATCAAACATTTACAAGTGTACACTATGTGGACAGTCTTGTGAGAGATACCATATAGAAATATGCAACAAGAGGACCAGATCAGTTAGAGACTAAGCAATAAATGGTTCACATGATAATCTGTTATAATACCTGCACTGAATGTAATCTACTAAGAATTATGCAGACACTCAATACATCCTTGTAACTCACTCTCAAATGATTGTAATCTAATGTATAACTATAATGGCTATTTTGCTGCAATAAATCGTTTAAATTTACATTTAAGTGCCTGGCAGAGGGTTCATCGAACCACCTTCACAATATTCTATTATTCCAATCTCGTATAACGCGCGGGAAGAATGAACACCTTTTTCTTTCCGTACGAGCTCTGATTTCGCTTATTTTATCTTGATGATCCTTCCTCCCTATGTAAGTCGGCGACAACAAAATATTTTCTCATTCGGAGGAGAAAGTTGGTGATTGGAATTTTGTGAGAAGATTACGTCGCAACGAAAAACGATTTTCTTTTAATGATGTCCATCCCAAATCCTGTATCATTTCTGTGACACTCTCATATTTCGCGACAATACAAAACGTTTTGCCTTTCTTTCAACTTTTTCGATGTACTCAGTCAGTACTATCTGGTAAGGATCCCACACCGCGCAACAGTATTCTAAAAGTGGACGGACAAGCGTAGTATAGGCAGTCTCTTTAGTAGGTCTGTCACATTTTCTAAGTGTCCTGCCAATAAAACGCAGTCTTTGGTTAGCCTGCCCCACAATATTTTCTGTGTGTTCCTTCCAATTTAAATTGTTCTTAATTGTAATTCTTAGGTATTTAGTTGAATATACAACTTTTAGATTAGACTGATTTATCATGTAACCGAAGTTTAGAGCGTTCCTTTTAGGACTCATGTGGATGACCTCACACTTTTCGTTATTTAAGGTCAACTGCCACTTTTCGTACCAAATGGTTCAAATGGCTCTGAGCACTATGGGACTTAACCTCTGAGGTCATCAGTCCCCTAGAACTTAGAACTACTTAAACCTAACTAACGTAAGGACATTACACACATCCATGCCCGAGGCAGGATTCGACCTGCGACCGTAGCGCTCACGCGGTTCCAGACTGTAGCGGTAGAACCGCTTGACCACCCCGGCCGGCTCGTTTATATAGATAAGGAGCATAAAAGGGTCTATAACACTACCTTGGGGAACGGCAGAAATCACTTCTGTTTTACTCGATGACTTTCCGTCAATTACAACGAACTGTGACCTCTCTGATTGGAAATCACAAATCCAGTCACATAACTGAGACGCTATTCCATAAGCACGCAATTTCACTACGAGCCGCTTGTGTCGCACAGTGTCAAAAGCCTTACGGAAATCCAGAAATACGGAATCGATCTGAAATCTCTTGTCAATAATACTCAGCAATTCATGTGAAGCCGGCCGGGGTGGCCGAGTGGTTCTAGGCGCTTCAGTCTGGAACCGCGCGACTTCTACGGTCGCAGGTTCTAATCCTGCCTCAGGCATGGACGTGTGTGATGTCCTTACGTTAGTTAGGTTTAAGTAGCTCTAAGTTCTAGGGGACTGATGACCTTAGATGTTAAGTCGCATAGTGCTCAGAGCCATTTGAACCATTTGAGCCAATTCATGTGAATAAAGTGCTAGTTGTGTTTCACAGGAACGATGTTTTCCAAACCCATGTTGACTGTGTGCGAATAGACCGTTTCCTTCGAGGTAATTCAGGATGTTCGGCCGCATGGTGGACGAAAAGAAATGGCTCTGAGCACTATGTCACTTAACTTCTGAGGTCATCAGTCCCCTAGAACTTAGAACTACTTAAACCTAACTAACCTAAGGACATCACACACACCCATGCCCGAGGCAAGATTCGAACCTGCGACCGTAGCGGTCGCTATGCTCTAGACTGCAGCGCCTAGAACCTCTCAGACACCCCGGCCGCCGTGGCGGACGACAGCCAGGTTGCTATCCCATCAATATCCAGGATGTCTCCAGACTTCTTTGCCTGGAATCTCTTTGACTGGAGTGGACCTGTCTTCAGTGATGAGTCCCGCTTCCAAGTGAGCCCCAAAACCAGTGAATAAATTATCCAGTTTTTCTGAAATTGTTATCATTAGTTTGTTCATGCACGTTACATCTATCTCCGTTCCATCCGTTTTGTCTTTAGTGTCCAACTTCTGGACTCTTGATCGGCTAATTCTGTATTTTGTCGCATGTGTGGGGATGCAGTGTAGGTCAGGAGTTAAATTCGAGGGCGAGTTGGGGAATTTGTGACAACAATTTCTGACGGCCATGATGATACGGATTGTGTCTTGGAGTGGAGGTGGAGCGCTCGACAGTCGCCACTGCGGTGTCTGGGGCGCTCGTAGAGGGGGCGCTGGGGGATCTGTCGGCCCCTGAGCTTGCCCTGAGGCCGCCCGCATATTTTATTCATGTGTGACAGCGGCGCGGCGCTGGGCGGCACGGAGGGGGACACGCAGCCAAATCTCCGCTCGCAAACAGGCGGTCGCCGCAGTCAACCGGGGCGAGACCGGCCGGCTTGCAGCGTCTTAAAGATTTCGCCACGAGGCGCACCAGCACAAAACCTTTACCACTCTCCAGTCAAGTGGCAAAGTATTTTCTGTTGGTTCTGGTTCATAGCTTCGGTGAAGTTTAGAAATCACATCAAGTAACAATGTAAACTGTTAATAGAAGTATTTATAGAATGAAAATCCGCTTCAGTTATCAGTAGTTTCTTAATTTACTCCACGACCAGTCTGATCTTCAGGTGCTACCAACTGCGAACAAGATAGAGCCTACTAGCGTGCAAGTACTGCGGGTCTGACACACCATAACAAACGCTATAGTCATACAATAAATGCTTTCACGACCGGATGTTTCAGCTCCTGATAATTCTGTTGAGACACTGCCTTACCTCTAGTCAGTTCCAGTGGGAAGATCAGTTTTATGAGCAGGTATATGGTGTGGCCATGAGTCCTGTGTCCTACGATCGTTAATTTTTACATGGAAAATTTCGAACAACTAGTTCTGGGAAAAGCGGATAAGAAACCATGTCGATGGTATCGATACGTGGATGATAAAAAAAATGGCTCTGAGCACTATGGGACTCAACTACTGAGGTCATTAGTCCCCTAGAACTTAGAACTAGTTAAACCTAACTAACCTAAGGACATCACACACATCCATGCCCGAGGCAGAATTCGAACCTGCGACCGTAGCGGTCTTGTGGTTCCAGACTGCAGCGACTTTAACCGCACGGCCACTTCGGCCGGCTACGCGGATGATACATTTGTGGTTTGGTCACATGGCTAAAAAGCTTTAGAGGAATTTTTTTGTTATTTAAATAGTATAAGTCCTAAAATCCAGCTTACCATGGAAATGGAGAAAGACAATGCAATATCCTTCTTGGATGTCTTCGTTATGACACAGACTCCTGAATGAGATTTTCACTCTGCAGCGGAGTGTGCGCTGATATGAAACTTCCTGGCAGATAAAAACATTTTGCCGGACCGAGACTCGAACTCGGGACTTTTGCCTTTCGCAGGCAAGTGCTCTAGATTTTTTTTTTTTTTTTTTTTTAATCTCATTTTGTTCGTTTTCGTTCGCTGTATCTGTTGAGCGGACGTCGAAGGACACCCGTTTCAGTTCGTTGTTGGTCCATTAACTCAGTTTTTTTATTACAGAGCGCAGCTAGCCCTCTGACCGAACACGCTGAGCTACCGTGCCGGCTGCTGTCTGAGCTACCCAAGCACGACTCACGACCCCTCCTCACAGCGTCACTTCCGCCAGTATCTCGTCTCCTACTTTCCAAACTTCACAGAGGCTCTCCTGCGAACCTTATAGAACTAGCACTCCTGGAAGAAAGGATACTGCGGAGACATGACATAGCCACAGCTGTGAGCACAGGGCATGAGTCATGATTGGGTGGCTCAGATGGTAAAGCACTTGCCCGCGAAAGGTAAAGGTCCCGAGTTCGAGTCTCGGTCCGGCACACAGTTTTAATCTGGCAGGCAGTTTCATATCAGCGCACACTCCGCTGTAGAGTGAAAATCTCGTTCTCGAAACATCCCCAGGCTGTGAATAAGCAATGTCTCCGCAATATCCCTTCTTCCAGGAGTGCTAGCTCTGCAAGGTTCGCAGGAGAGCTTCTGTGAAGTTTGGAAAGTAGGAGACGAGGTACTGGCGGAAGTGACGCTGTGAGGAGGGGGCGTGAGTCGTGCTTGCGTAGCTCAGATTGTAGAGCACTTGCCCGCGAAAGGCAAAGGTCCCGAGTTCGAGTCTCGGTCCAGCACACAGTTTTAATCTGCCAGGAAGTTTCATGAGACAGATTGATGGCAGCTTGAAATATACGAGTAAACTCTTTCGGAGGTTACACACACCGACAGATAATTGCATAAGGATTCCAATCATCATCCACAAGAGAAAAGAGGTGTAATTTAAAGTCTTAGTGGACGGGGATAAAAGGATTTGTACGCCGGAATATCCCTGGACGCTGAGTTGAAACATCTAAAGCAGGAACTTGAGAAGAATGGGTACTCTAGTTAGGAAATAAATAGAGTTTTGGGACCGAATAACAGGAGCCCTAAGGACAACGGTGGGACACAGCAACTGAAGAACATGGTTTCTCTACCCTTCATCAAAAAAGTAACGGATCAAATCAGCAAGATTTTAAGGAAACACAACGTTCGACCGATTTTCAGACCAACTAAGAAAATAGGCCCATGGTCTTCGTTACGTTAAGTATAAACGTCCCCCTCTGTCTGCAAGTGGTATACACAAGATCCCGTGCACGTGTGGTAAGGTCTACATTGGAACTACAAAGAAAAGTGTGAATTCACGGTCGAAGGAACATAAAAGTGTTTGCCGACTAGGTGAAAACAGAGAAGTCAGCCGTAGCGAAACATGCTCAGGTTATCACGTAGTGAAATTTTCGGAGACTGAAGTTTTTTTTTGTACTATGATGAACTACTATCCACGGCTATACAGAGGAGCCATCTAAATATATAAATATGGGGGTAATTTTAACAGAAAAGGAGAAGCCATGAAACTCAACGATGTATGGACAGCGGCGCTAAAGAACAAATGAGAAGTTTTTATCTTCGGCGTACTATGATCGAGAGTTATATTTTATCTTTGACAATGATTATCTCTGCTATCACCTTAAATTCAGACCACGCCCACTTTCCACGGTATTTAGGCCGCTCTTCGACGTCCGACTCGTCAGTCGGCGAGGCTCAGAACAACAAGGATCACCTCCGGAGATTTCCAACGTAGACTTGGATGAAACGTCAGGGATAGAAGAGTTCCATGGACCACGGTCATACAACCCGGAAGAATTCTCAGCAGCAAAAGCTATAGTTGTCAGAAGTAGTGTACTCACTTAACCATGGGAACACAATATTGTGCTGCCAGGGGCATTCAGTCATGCGAGGTCGCACCCACATCAAACTAACGCATGGGACTAGAGGGAAAACGCTAATATTTGGCAGTGTTCCGGACGGAAATGAACTCAATAACAATTTTAAATGTAAATGTCTTGTGACTATGGCCTCCCGTCGGGTAGACCGTTCGCCGGGTGCAAGTCTTTCGATTTGACGTCACTTCGGCGACTTACGCATCGATGGGGATGAAATGATGATGATTATGTGAACACAACTCCCAGTCCCTGAGAGGAGAATAAATATAATAAATATAAATATAATATAGGATTGACATTCTGTCGCACTGAGCAATCAGCTACCCGGAGCGGACAATAACAATGTTAATAAATAAGTAACTGGACTCACACGTGGGACCAGAAACCACAGCGTTCGCGCGAACAGCATGACGCGGTTGTAACTACGTAGCACAGCCGGAACAGCAGCCAGCTGACCACGGATGCGGGGGCGACAGACGTAAAGCCGATAGAGTGAGGAATCGAGTCAGGTCACCGCCAAATAGCGGGAAACAAGAAGTGTCTGGTCTGTCCACTTACGTAAGTGTGGTTTACAACATGATACAAAACAGAACTACAAATATAGAATAAATATAACAACATACAGACATGAGGAATCGGCAAAAATACCTAAAAACCAAAGTGACAGAGTACATTAGATTAAAGATATATAAGTACTTGTACTCTAGTATAGCTTCCTCTTACTTGCAGTTGATGACATATGCTTTAAAAATGGTCATAGAATAAATGAATCGCATTTTTATATATTCACTTGATATAATTCTTTGTGCTATTAAAAAGGATTGTTTAGTGAGCGACTGGGCTCGACAAAAGGCCAGTTTTTCCACACATCTTCGGTTAACAGCTAGAGCTCTGTGGGAACGCAGCGTTGTCAAAAAAAGAGCACAACGACAAGTAGTGAACAAAGGTACTGCCCTCCTTCTATGAGTCATTGTATCCCGAAGAAACTTTAGTGCTAACAAAAACTATCGTCGAGAATGGCCTTTGAAAGTGTAATCTTCCTGCCCAATTTACATATTACTAGTGTATGCAAATTTGTTCATGCCCTGACTTGCAAAGCTATGCCCGTTCACACATAATCATTTGACCCATGAAAATAATTTATGAACGCCGACTGTCTACAACGAGATACAATGAAGTTATCTGAACAGTTGTCACATACTTTAAGAACGCAACAGCTAATAGCAGCCGTGGCAATGACAAAGGTAATTTACTTGAATATGCAAGACTGATATGGTAAGACAATAGGCGAGGGGAGTGGAGCGTGTTGGTGTTTTTATAGAACATGAATTTCAAGTCATCACTACGTGATAAACAGGCGATCAGCATATTACACATTCTGATGAGAGCAATTACACAGTTAGTATACACCTGCATATCATCGCGTTTCGCATCCCAAAAATTAGAAAAGGGCTTCCGGCTTGAAAGTCATTAAAAAAATTTACAAGTTAGTTCTTGATTTCCTTTAAAACCACGCTTTGACACACAACTCTAAAAATATAAGAAACATATATGAATCGACTTCACATGTATTAAACTCTTCACGCAGCCGGAGAGCCTCTAGTGCACAACACCTTAACGCAGTTGAAAGGCAACAACCACGCATCAGTAGCTCTCATATACACTCCACCATACACGATCATAAAACTGAAATACTGTCACCATACAAAGCTCAAACAGGCATACTTCTGAACCATTGCCAGAACAACCACTCACCCTTAACAATAAGGTCGAAGAATAAACTGTGACCGAGCGAGGTGGCGCAGTGGTTAGACACTGGACTCGCATTCGGGAGGACAACGGTTCAATCCCGGGTTCGGCCATCCTGATTTAGGTTTTCCGTGATTTCCCTAAATCAGTCGAGGCAAATGCCGGGATGGTTCCTCTGAAAGAGCACGGCCGACTTCCTTCCCCATTCTTCCCTAATCCGATGAGACCGATGACCTCGCTGTCTGGTCTCCTTCCCCAAACAACCAACCAACCAACCAATAAACTGTGATTTAACAACCAGCCAGGGCAATGGGATATAGGGTTCGTGATGTAATGAACTTTTATGGCAAACTACAATATAAATTGCGTAACAAGGAGACGATAGAATCAGATGGCTAAGAAGTTTTCTGTTACTATGCCATACAATGGTGCAATTTCCGACAGAATTGCACAGGTCTTCAGAAAAACGGAGGGGAGAATTGGATTTCCAACTAAAGGTAATGTTGGTTTTAGCTAACCCACAAATTTCGCAACAGCGGCAACAAATATTTGAATCTGATGTTTATAACATCAACAACGAAAACTGACTTGTTTTATATTGGTCAGGAAGAAAGACTCACTTCAGGGAACATACCTATAGCCAAAACAAGAGAATATTCGATACTCATTAGGATAAAGAAAATCATATAGCAGGAATTGTAGAAGGTAATATGGAAGTGTTACGTAAGGCGGCAAAAGGACAATAAATTATTGAACCTACTTGAGGAAATGCGAATATAAGTACATAGAAAAGGGCAATCGGGATTACTGCTAAATGAAGAGAATGAGTTTAATTTGAATGCTTTTTGATTTGTTCAGAAAGCTAGTACTCTGAGCAGTGTCGAGCGCCGCTTCAGGTTGGCGTGCGGTCGTGTACGCCGGGTACCAGCGGCGAGTATGCTGGACCTTCTCCTGCAAGCTCCGTCACAGGAAAAAAAAAACGAACAAAAAAAGCAACAACTTGTTGCATAGAGGCTAAGAGGTGGCGCCACTGAGACCGCACACCGAAAGTGTCGTTCAGATATCGAGATTTTAATTAGGAGTCACTGTCTAGCCCAGAATGAAATTTTCACACTTTAGCGGAGTGTGCGATGATGTGAAACTTCCTGGCAGATCAAAACTGTGTGCCGGACCGAGACTCGAACTCGGGATCTTCACCTCCTCCAGCAAGTGCTCTGCCGACTGACCTTCCCAAGCACAACTCACGACCTCACAGCTTTACTTCGCCAGTACCTCGTCCCCTACCTTTCAAACTTCACAGAAGCTGTCCTGCGAACCTTGCAAGACTAGCACCCCTGCAAGAAAGTATATTGCGGAGACATATCTTAGCCACAGCCTAGGAGTTGTTTCCAGAACGAAATTTTCACTCTGCAGAGTGAAAATTTTATTCTGGAAACATCTCCAAGGTCCGCAGGAGACCTTCAGGATGTTGGTTCAAATGGCTCTAAGCACTATGGGACTTAACATATAACGGCATCAGGCCCCTAGACCTAGAACAATTTAAACCTAACTAAGGACATCACACACATCCATGCCCGAGGCTGGATTCGAACCTGCGACCCTAGCGGTAGCGCGGTTCCGGAATGAAGCGCCAAGAACCGCTCGGTCACAACGGCCGGCTTCAGGATGTATCAGTTACTGTCTCGTCAATTATTTTACAACAACGGTATTGTTCAGTTGATTGTAATGCTATGAGGTTCTGATTCATAGGTATGATGTTAGAATTCAGTTTTTATTCTGTCTTTTACCCAATTATAAGGTATTTACTTTGCCAGACTAGTAGATTTCTATATTTACTCTTTACACGTTTTATGTGAATTTTAAGTATCGATTTTATTTCCATATATTTCATGTGAATCGATGTTTCATTGTCAGATGCTCATTTCGAGTTGTGAAGTAATTTAAACTAACCCTACACATACCGCCAACAGCCCTGCCACAGTGGTGTCACCGGTTCCCGTCAGATCAGCAAAGTTGACCGCTGTCGTGCTTTGCTAGTACTTGTATGTGTGACAATGCGGTCTGCTGGGCGCTGTTGGCAACCGGGCTGCACTCAGCCCTTGTGAGGCAAGTTGAGGAGCTACTTGGTTGAGTAGTAACAGTTCCCGTCTCATAACTGACATACGGACGGGAGAGCGGAGTGCTGCCCACATGCCCCTTCATCTCCGCACCCAGTGACGCCTGTAGGCTGAGGATGACACAGCGGCCGGTCGGCACCGTTGGGGCTTCCAAGGCCTGTTCGGATTGAGAGAGTCGGAGTTACGCTTACCGCATTTTAACTACTGAATTTGCGATGCTGGTTATCCATGCACCATTGAATTAGTGCCCTCTACTCGCCTCATTTACTTGTATAAATAGTAGACGTATCCAGTTTATCACCATGATTTAATATTTTTGTTATATGTATGGCTGGTATGAATGGCTGTTAAACGTGTTAACATGTAAATTTTTTACGTTTCACTAGGCCTGATAGAGATTTGGCTTCAGCTAATTGAATTTAGTGATTTACTCTATGGCTTTCTATTTGTAACAGGCCGAAACCGGTAGATGTGAAAAGAACAATTTATGAGATCAAGACGGACATTAACGAATTAAAATGCCATTACTTAAAACACACGCAGCTACAGCACATGTAATCAGCTGCATTCAAACTTTACTAATTTTACGCAGTGGGCGTACAAGAAGAATCTTGGCATCCAAAACAAAGCCATCACATATGCCAGAGACCAAACACCAACGTATACAGATTAACAAGACACGAGTTCATGCTACTAGGCAACACTAAAGAGAGAAAAGTATATGAGACGAATATGACGGAAAAGTCATAACTAAGAGGACACACTGTAATAAACAACAATAAAAGCTTAAGACACTGGCCGGCCGGAGTGGCCGTGCAGTTCTAGGCGCTACAGTCTAGAACCGCGTGACCGATACGGTCGCAGGTTCGAATCCTGCCTCGGGCATGGATGTGTGTGATGTCCTTAGGTTAGTTATGTTTAAGTAGTTCTAAGTTCTAGGGGACTTATGACCACAGCAGCTCAGTCCCATAGTGCTCATAGCCATTTGAACCATTTTTTTTTTAAAACACTGTTTGCCGTTCAACGTCGCTCAAAGCTGTTCAAGGAGTGCAAAACAACGACACTCGGACAGTGGTCATACGCACTTCACATGTGTGTCATACTGCTGTGGCAGGACATAGCAGTAAATCTGAAAACTGAGTAGCCTCTATCAGAACAGAAAGTAGACTGAACCATGAAAAGCACACAAAAACTTCACTCCAGCGATTACTGAGATGGCAGTTATATATTCACTTCAACCACAGTTGCGCACCACACTAACATGATCCCATCATGGCAGACACCCGGCATTCGTTGCCTGTAGCTCCTCAGCCTCCACGCGTGTGTCATATCCATGCGCGGCATGGAGAACTGTGTCATACTACATGCACGGCGTCGAGAACTTAGCAGGCAGACAGTATGCATGTAGCTCAGCGCTGCGCCGGCCGTGGTGGCCTAGCGGTTCTAGGTGCTTCAGTCCGGAACTGCGCGACCGCTAGGGTCGCAGGTTCGAATCCTGCCTCCAGCATGGATGTGTGTGACGTCCTTAGGTTAGTTAGGTTTAAGTACACTCCTGGAAATGGAAAAAAGAACACATTGACACCGGTGTGTCAGATCCACCATACTAGCTCCGGTCACTGCGGGAGGGCTGTACAAGCAATGATCACACGCACGGCAAAGCGGACACACCAGGAACCGCGGTGTTGGCCGTCGAATGGCGCTAGCTGCGCAGCATTTGTGCACCGCCGCCGTCAGTGTCAGCCAGTGAGCCGTGGCATACGGAGCTCCATCGCAGTCTTTAACACTGGTAGCATGCCGCGACAGCGTGGACGTGAACCGTATGTGCAGTTGACGGACTTTGAGCGAGGGCATATAGTGGGCATGCGGGAGGTCGGGTGGACGTACCGCCTAATTGCTCAACACGTGGGGCGTGAGGTCTCCACAGTACATCGATGTTGTCGCCAGTGGTCGGCGGAAGGTGCACGTGCCCGTCGACCTGGGACCGGACCGCAGCGACGCACGGATGCACGCCAAGACCGTAGGATCCTACGCAGTGCCGTAGGGGACCGCACCGCCACTTCCCAGCAAATTAGGGACACTGTTGCTCCTGGGGTATCGGCGAGGACCATTCGCAACCGTCTCCATGAAGTTGGGCTACGGTCCCACACACCGTTAGGACGTCTTCCACTCACGCCCCAACATCGTGCAGCCCGCCTCCAGTGGTGTCGCGACAGGCGTGAATGGAGGGACGAATGGAGACGTGTCGTCTTCAGCGATGAGAGTCGCTTCTGCCTTGGTGCAATGATGGTCGTATGCGTGTTTGGCGCCGTGCAGGTGAGCGCCACAATCAGGACTGCATACGACCGAGCCACACAGGGCCAACACCCGGCGTCATGGTGTGGGGAGCGATCTCCTACACTGGCCGTACACCACTGGTGATCGTCGAGGGGACACTGAATAGTGCACGGTACATCCAAACCGTCATCGAACCCATCGTTCTACCATTCCTAGACCGGCAAGGGAACTTGCTGTTCCAACAGGACAATGCACGTCCGCATGTATCCCGTGCCATCCAACGTGCTCTAGAAGGTGTACGTCAACTACCCTGGCCAGCAAAATCTCCGGATCTGTCCCCCATTGAGCACGTTTGGGACTGGATGAAGCGTCGTCTCACGCGGTCTGCACGTCCAGCACGAACGCTGGTCCAACTGAGGCGCCAGGTGGAAATGGCATGGCAGGCCGTTCCACAGGACTACATCCAGCATCTCTACGATCGTCTCCATGGGAGAACAGCAGCCTGCATTGCTGCGAAAGGTGGATATACACTGTACTAGTGCCGACATTGTGCATGCTCTGTTGCCTGTGTCTATGTGCCTGTGGTTCTGTCAGTGTGATCATGTGATGTATCTGACCCCAGGAATGTGTCAATAAAGTTTCCCCTTCCTGGGACAATGAATTCACGGTGTTCTTATTTCAATTTCCAGGAGTGTAGTTCTAAGTTATAGGGGACTGATGACCTCGGATGTTAAGTCCCATAGTGCTCAGAGCCATTTGAGCAATTTTTTGAACTCAGCGCTGCACTCATCGCGGTCATGACTTCGTGACGGCAGTACGCAGACTGGCGGCTCCGCAGTGCACTTCAGCCGACACTGTGCTCAGTTCCCGTTTCCAGGCACACTCGGCTTCACTCCGCACCAGCTGACAGTCCTTAGACTTACTGCGTGGCCACAGATAATGCCAGCCACAACGCACTCCAGGCAAGCCTCTCTGACAGCGGTAGGCAGAGGCATTCTTGGAACAGCTAAGAAATCATCTCTGGCAACCATTCAGCAGTGATGGAAGCGTTTAGCAACCTTGCTTCGAAACCCCTGCTGGATGAAGAGGAGTCGGTAATTACAAAAGTCAGACATGATGCAGCAAACATATACAAAATTGTGTAGAACTAAGTACAGCGCCCCTCCGAGTTACGCCAGCGTCACAACTTGACATATCTGCTGCAAAAATTAGTGCAGAGGGCAGGGTATACATGCTAACTCAGCTCTCCCTGATGATTCGTTTTATGCAATCCGCACTTCGCCTGTATGAAGAATAGTATCCAGACAGGCGTCAACTACAAGGTCGATATAAGCTTTGGGCAACTGTTACCAAACGGAATCATATTGTAAAAAATACGAGTGTGGATTGGCCATGAGTTACACGGTATTTTGTGACAAGAAATTACCTCACTTCTGTTATAGTTATCGAAGTGTGTTCAAACTTTCTTTGTGTTATTAGCGGTGTAACCGAACGGGTGTCGGATGTCTGTTAAGTTTATTTCCTTATATAGTACTTCATCTCTAGTAAATGATTCTGAAATGTGGACTTACAAAGCGTACTTCACTACTGGAAACAACGAAATTGACAGGATGTAAAAAATGGGAGGCGTGGATGTAACAACTTTCGGGTATATAATCTCTGAACCATTTACGTTAATTTTCTATAAACTAATAACAACGAAATATACTTACAGAGCATCCTAAACGTGTATAACCACACCGCTAGCTACACAAAGAAAGATTGGAGATACTTGGATACGTATGACAGAAGGAAGATCCATCGTATAATACATGGCCAATTTTCAGTTGTCTTTTTTTACCGCATGTTCCGTTCACTAACAGTTGCTCACAGCTCTTAAGATCACGAAATACATTAGTTACTGAAGGCAAAGGTAGCAATTTGAAACAATCGAACTCACAGTGCTTCTCTGAGATGAGGTTCAACAGCTGTGAAGTATTTTATAAAATGCATTTTAACCTTCAGCTGTTTATTTGTCCCATTCGTCATCTACCAGTTTCAGTTATTACCAATCATCAGAGGTGTAGGGTACTATACATTACTTGAAAGCATGGAACATGGGATGCTTTTAACCAACTTGTTGTACCGTACATCATGCATGATGAATAATAATTGGAACCGGTAGATGAATAATGGGACAAATAAACAGGTGACGGTTAAGATGAAATTGTAGAACTCACAGTGGCTGCAGAACGAAAGTTACGGAAAGTAAGTGACCAGGGAATCGATATAAGGGAAAATATCTACAATTTCATATAACTGACTGTAGAAAAATAAATATACAGGGTGAAGAAAAATCGCGTCATGAATTTTTAACCCTGGATAGTTGATGCCAGTAGGAACTGTAAGTAGGCTGTTTATGTTTTCTCTATGTAAGTAGGCTGTTTATGTTTTCTCTATGTAAGTAGGCTGTTTATGTTTTCTTATTGGCAACGTTACGTAGCGCTCAATATGAAAATCACTGGCTGTGCTGTGTGCAGTCTGTGGCTAGTTTGCATTGTTGTCTGCCATTGTAGTGTTGGGCAGCTAAAAACTATTATGTTGTGACAGTCTACGGCGTACAATCTCTAGCAGGCAAAGCATTCGCGGTCATGCGTTGTCCAGAGCATCCGGCAACAGGGTAGTCCCACTGCCAATCGGAGCACGTGGCACGAAGTTTCCGTAGTTTAAAAACGGTGCGTTGTGGTTCTACACAACATTAGCAAGCTTGGTTCCTACATGCATCAGCTATCCAAGGTTAAAATTTCGCGAGACAATATTTCTCTGTCCTGTAAATCAGTCTCTGCAGCTCCCTATAGCACCATGGTACCATGGAGGACATTCTGTGATGTCTTAACAAATGTCCTGCCATCTTGTTCCTTCTTCTTGTCGGTGTTTACAACATATTCTTTTCCTTCCCTATTCTCCAGAGAACCTCCTCATACCTTACTTTATTAGTCCACCTAATTTTCAATATTCTTCTGTAGCATCACATGTCAAATCCATCGATTCTCTTCTTTTATGGTTTTCCTATAGTGCAGTCTTCACTGTCGCACATTACTGTGCATCATTCTGAAAGCCGATGGGTCCTCGTCCTGTCCGTTCTGACGGTCGCTTCCTAACTCACGCTGCCACTTCCATCCGGCCAGAGCCCCTCCATACAAACAGCCTTGCTTCGGTCACTCTTTCCGCCGTACTGATGACCGCGCCCTCTCGCGGTGAACTCGGGCTTCCGTCGCGAGGCCAGCGCCTCCAAGAGAAGTAGAACATCCCAGAAACATACAAAGGACATACAGATTTTTCGAATTCGAAGGATTATGAGCCACACGGCTCGAACGCCGCCCCCAAACGCACAGAAGCCCACTCCTCTTTCGATGGCTGAGTGTTCATGGAGGAGGCTAGTTCTCCTTAGCCTGGGACAGCTTATTCGATTCAAGACTTCAAATTCTTGGACGATCTGAAAGTGGCCCAAAAAACAGGGGTACCAACTTACTAGAATAGAGCCACCTCCTTTTCTGATTAACATTTCGGTAGCGCGCAAAAACCATATCACCCACCTTACCTCTAAATTCTCTGTGCATCTGATTATAACGATCGGCCAACCTCTGATGGGGCCACTGAATATTTCGACGTGCCTTCCTCCAATTCTTCTGCAGAACGATTGCGTCAATATGCTCTGGGAACCAATCGTTAACTGATGGCTAGTGGCCCAACACAAGGGAAGCAGGGGCAGCTTTCAGTGACTTATCTTGGTCCGGTTTAAATGCAAAATTAAGCTCCCCACATTTCGGTCGCACCGTGCGAATTATTGTGAAATGCAAGAAGAGCCTTAAATTTCAGTTAACACGTTCCGCAAAAGAGGGTTGAGGATGATAGGAGGTAGTTGTGGCAGGACGGATAGCCTGTTTGAAACAAAATCTCCTAAAGCACTTAGATGTAATATGGAGATTATCCTCGAGAGTTGTCGAATAATAATAGAAACCAAAATCCCGCGCCTAGGGATTAGCCATCAGAAGGCGTCCACCAGCACTTTCATGGCAATGGACCAATAGAATCGATGAACCACTTATACATGGAATAAGTTTTCCTAGTGAATTGCAGATGACCTTTACTGGGGCTGGAATTTGGTTTGGCTCTTTTGAAGACTTCACACTCACTCACCCTGCGCAGGACATATTTCTATACGGACACTTGGCAAGACATGTGGCTCTTAATATGTGTGATATTTGTGATATTATGAACGTACTGTAACACAGGCTGGACAAGCCGACTTGGTAAACAGATCCGAAACCACCTGATCCTGCACCACGACAACAAATCAGGCCTTTAATCATGAAATGACTTGCCACCTGTTCCCCATTCAATATTTTATTCTTAAAGGCTTTAATCTTGGGATCCTCTCTTTTCCTAAGGTCCCCTGGAAGTTCTGGGACTTGTGATAGTATCCTGCCCACACAATCCTCCGAACCGGAATACCTCTCCCACTGCTGAACCCCAACCTGAAAAATCCGGCGCAAGACATCTACCACCTGATTGTCGGTGCCACGGATATGCTTCACTCTGAAATGGAAAGCGGAATTTAGAATGGGCCAGCGAGCTACACGACACGTCTTACACGGGCGTGCCAGCACACAATTGAGGTTTTATTATCATGCTCGAGCAAGGTAAAATCTAAACTTTTCCAGAGTGAAGATCACCACCACCGCCTCACGTTCGGAGACAGAATATCTAACAAAAAGCTTTGCAGGGTATAAGCTTATAGACCCATAGGCCACCGATCTACGTTCTCCTTCCTACCGCTACCATACATATAGAGAGTTTGGGATAGCTGGGATGGGCGGGTTACTAAAAGCTTACTTAGTAGCTTCGAAGGATGCCTAGTGAGTCTGATCCCAACGGAAATTAACTACTTTTCTGTGTAATTCATTAAGACGGACGACCAGATATGCGAAGTTAGACACATATTTGCGGAAAGAGTTGGTCATCTCAATGAATCTAGCTACCACCTATTTATTTATACGCTCGGCTGATTTATCGTAACCTGCTCGGTAGAGACTAAATAGCCTAGAAAGGAAGTCTACCGGCCAGCTAAGATGGCTTTAGAAGGTTTCACGGTCAAACCTGCCTCCCTAAACCACTCTAACACTGCTTCCAAATACCATAAGTGTTTGTCTGAGGAGGGGTCTGGATAAGAAGTTGTATACACACTTCCATTTTAAGTCGAAGAGCGCCCTATCCAGTAACCTAGACTACAGGCCTTTAAAATTGTTACACCATGAAGATGACGTGCTACAGACGCGAAATTTAACCGACAGGAAGAAGATGCTGTGATATGCAAATAATCAGCTTTTCCGAGCATTCACACAAGGTTAGCGCCGGTGGCGACACCTACAACGTGCTGACATCAGGAAAATTTCCAACCAATTTCTCATACACAAACAGCAGTTGACCAGCGTTACCTGGTGAAACGTTGTTGTGATGCCTCGTGTAAGGAGGAGAAATGCGTACCATCACGTTTCCGACTTTGATAAAGGTCGGATTGTAGCCTATCGCGATTGGGTTTATTGTATCGCGACATTGCTGCTCGCATTGGTCGAGATCCAATGACTTTTAGCAGAATATGGAATCGGTGGGTTCAGGAGGATAATACGGAACGCCGTGCTGGATCCCAACGGCCTCGTATCACTAGCAGTCAAGATGACAGGCACCTTATCCGCATGGCTGTAACGGATCGTGCAGCCACGTCTTGACCCCTGGGTCAACACATGAGGACGTTTGAAAAACAACAACCATCTGCACCAACAGTTCGACGACGTTTGCAGCAGCATGGACTATCAGCTCGGAGACTATGCCTGCGGTTACCCTTGATGCTGTATCACAGACAGGAGCGCCTGCGATGGTGTACTCAGCGACGAACCTGGGTGCACGAATGGAAAAACGTCATTGTTTCGGATGAATCCAGGTTCTGTTTACAGCATCATGATGGTAGCATCCGTCTTTGGCGACATCGCGGTGAACGCACATTGGAAGTGTCTATTCGTGATCGCCATACTGGTGTATCACTCGGTGTGATGGTATTTGGCGCCATTGGTTACAAGTCTCGGTCACCTCTTGTTCGCATTGACGGCACTTTGAACAGTGGACGTTACATTTCAGATGTGTTATGACCCGTGGCTCTACCCTTCTTTCGATCCCTGCGAAACCCTGCATTTTAGCAGCATGATGCACGACCGCATGTTGCAGGTCGTGTACGGGCCTTTCTGGAAAGAGAAAATGCTCTACTGCTGCCCTTGCCAGCACATTCTCTACATCTCTCACCAACTGAAAACGTCTGGTCAATGGTGGCCGAGCAACTGGCTCGTTACAATACGCCAGTCACTACTCTTGATGAACTGTGGTATCGTGTTGAAGCTGCATGGGCAGCTGTACCTGTACACGCCATCCAAGCTCTTTTTGACTCAATGCCCAGGCGTACCAAGGCCGTTATTACGGCATGAGGTGGTTGTTCTGGGTACTGATTTCTCAAGATCTATGAACTCAAATTGCGTGAAAATGTAATCACATGTCAGTTCTAGTACGATATATTTGTTCGATGAATACCCTTTTATCATCTGCATTTCTTCTTGGTGTAGCAATTTTAATGGCCAGTAGTGTATATAAAACATAATGCTCAGATGTAACAGAAAGCGATAAATCTGCCTCTATGTCACTCAAGGACTCAATGGACAATTTATCAGTTTCCCTCAAAAATATTCCTATACAGTGTGGTAGCTTGCTGAAATTACTCATAGCAAAACGCTAAGGTGAAGTAAGCAACTCACCAGGATTATACAACCTTATTTGGGTGTCAGAAACATGGTCCCCACTAGAACTTCCTACATCCTCTAAAGCAGGTTGATTTACAACACATCGCAATTGAGCAACTTGACCCTGTAGTTGGCGAATAGCTTGCACCTGGTCGGCACCCGGTTTAAGATGGACAAGTTCACTAACGAGATTTTATTAATGCAATAGTTGCTCCCGAATGCGGGCAAGCTGTTTAGGAGTGTGAGAAGCGTCTTCAGAAAATTCTGCCTTAAACTGCCAAGCACAGCGGTATAATGTGGCACCACGGCACCTACATCACCAACAGCTTCCTTGGTGACTACGAGGGGCTTATCCAACGCCGCCCTCCCTCGTGTAATGAGATCGACAACGCTTCCCTCGTCAACCTGAGAGCGATGTGATCCTCCATTAACTAGTTTAGCATTGGACAACGTCACGCCTCCATAGTGAACTGTGGCCTGACAGTCACAAATGTAAAAGTAATAAAAACTTACCACAAATATTACACCAATAAGTAAACAATCAAAGTGAAAGATGCTTAAAAACTCCCCTCTCGCTGTCCAGCGATTAAATCCAAGTTCTTAGTAACCATTTGGCGTGGCCAATTAAAATATGATAACAGTTTTAGAAACAAGGTCAAGGGAACTTGGAACGGCCAGGTGAAGGTTCAGGGGAAACATCTTTCACCCTTTAGTTTACACTCTTTATTCAAACAGGGCCAAAAATGTCGCAATAAGAAAACGTTTCGGGTATTTTAAGAAGTGTAATAACAAGGTTTGAGGGATTTAAATAAGAAAACACGCAGCATGAATTGCCGGTCAACTCAAGAGGTTGGGCCGGCCGAAGTGGCCGTGCGGTTAAAGGCGCTGCAGTCTGGAACCGCAAGATCGCTACGGTCGCAGGTTCGAATCCTGCCTCGGGCATGGATGTTTGTGATGTCCTTAGGTTAGTTAGGTTTAACTAGTTCTAAGTTCTAGGGGACTAATGACCTCAGCAGTTGAGTCCCATAGTGCTCAGAGCCATTTGAACCATTTTTTCAAGAGGTTGAGAATCATTTACAACTTCCCAATTCTTAAAAGAAGTGTTAACCACTCAAGAGAGAAAAGAAGTTAAGAGACTCTCCAAAAATTTGCTTTTAACTCAACTTAGCAAATATGTCCCAAACCCTTTAAGATCTTAAACTCCCATAGAGACCTGAACGTTTAGCTAATCTCACATTTCTCTCTCAGTTAAACAAAGAACAGGAAAATTTCCTTAAAGAAAAAGCTATTAACCATTCAATAAAATATTCATTTAAGAGGTACCCCCAAAATGTGATTTCAAGGCAAGCTTCCAGTAATGTACAATTGCTTTACAATAGTAAACTCTTGGATTCCACCATACTTGATAAAATCTTGCAGGTTCTTTCATTCAACTCAATTCTTAAGGTATTATCTACATAAGAAAGTAACAGCCATTTGTGAGACACCCCTCAAAACGTGCTCCCAACTCGATTTTACAGCCGGCCGGTGTGGCCGTGCGGTTCTAGGCGCTTCAGTTTGTAACCGCGTGCCGGTACGGTCGCAGGTTCGAATCCTGCCTCGGGCATGGATGTGTGTGATGTCCTTAGGTTAGTTAGGTTTAATTAGTTCTAAGTTCTAGGCGACTGATGACCTCAGCAGTTAAATCGCAAGGTGCTCAGAGCCATTTGAACCATTTTTTCGATTTTACAAATGCGAATAAATTACTTTACGTAATTCTTGATTTGATTAGCCGTTTGCAGAGACGTCGTCCTTTGGTTGTCCCCCAATTTCGGACGTTCTTCCATCCCGTCAAACCGGCGTTGTCCTCTGCAAGGCACGGCCCTCACACTGGAAGAATAAAAAACACGACCAGGCACATGTTAACGCTCGGTTCCATACCACTTCTCCAGAAGTAGTTTTAACACATACACACGGGAGGGGACTATAAGTTTGGTTCAAATGGGCCAGTGCCTTTGAAACCACCGAACTACCAGTATCTCAAAAGGAAATGGCAGGAACCAAGGCGCGCAACCCCCAAGTGGACCTATCGAACCAAAACACAATACAGACGTTACAAAGACGCAGAACAACTCAAGAGGTGACCGGCAGACGCAAAGGATAAACCAAACAGCCGCCCAACATAGATCAACTTGAGGGAAGACAGCTAACTGTACAGTTCATTGCTGAGGTTCAAGGATACACACTCATTACCTCAAAGGTGTCTCAAAATATCTTGAATAGAACACCGGGTGGGCGTCTGGATTAATTGAATAAATACGAAAGAGCTGCCACCAAGGCCGCACTATCACGCTCAATCTTTTGGAAAACACGTAAGCAAACGGCTAAGCCACCAGTCAGAGTTTTTTTTTTTCTTTTATGATCAAATTCACATCCACTCTACCAAATAACAGAAGTTAAAGAAGGTCACTAACTAGTGAAAAAGCGACCAGGGCGGACTATGATCCGTTTCAACCGAACGCAAACACCTGTGGGCCTCTCGTTCTGAAAGCCGATGGGGCCTCTCTTCTTCTTCTGGCGGTCGTGTCACGCTTCCACTCGCGCCTAGCCAGAGCCCCTCCAGAAGACTACCTTGTATCGATCACTCAATAGGCCGTACTGCCGATCGCGCACTCTCACGGCCACCGTTGCTGGAATCGAGCTGCCGCCCCGAGGCCAGCGCCTGCACTGGAGCAAGAACGTCTCAGAAGCGAAGAAGCGAAGGAGAGACACAGCCCAGAAACTCCCTTATAGAAGCTAAGCCCACGGCATATAAAATTACATTTGATGCTGTGTCAGGATCTCTACTCTTTTATACAACATTTTCCATTTACTGGAAGATAGTCGAAGAAATACAACATACTTGTCTCGTCCCTTTATTTATGTTCTGCCGGCCGCGGTGGTCTAGCGGTTCTAGGCGCGCAGTCCGGAACCGCGGGACTGCTACGGTCGCAGGTTCGAATCCTGCCTCGGGCATGGATGTGTGGGATGTCCTTAGGTTAGTTAGGTTTAAGTAGTTCTAAGTTCTAGTGGACTGATGACCACAGTAGTTAAGTCCCATAGTGTTCAGAGCCATTTTTTTATTTATGTTCATCGGATTTGCGATTATACACGGTTAACATTAATAAAACCGATAAACTGCAGCAATAGATTGCTGTGTGGAAATGGAGGAAAGAAGGTCCTATTAACATATGTCTGGAAATGCATCGTTGCCACTGTAGATGCCGCTGACGAATGAACGTTCCTCCGAGCACGCACCTCGTGTTCCTTGTGTTGTTGTAGGCTCTGTGATTGACGCAGCGTACTGTAAGCAGCAGAATGGTCAGGTATTCATGTCAGGAACAATCCGAGATGGTGTTTGTGTACGGTCAAGCAGATGGAAACGGTCGAGAGGCAGCACGGCTATACCAAAACAAGTATCATCACAGACACCAACCACAACAGACAACACTTTAAGCCCTTTTTGGGTGTTTGTGTGACGATAGTCCTTTCAGACAGGCGGCAGCCTCGAAGTACACCAGATTTGGAGGGCCACGTTCGACATGACAGTGGGATGAACCCTGGTACTAATGGTTCAAATGGCTCTGAGCACTATGGGACTCAACTGCTGTGGTCATAAGTTACCTAGAACCTAAAACTACTTAAACCTAACTAACCTAAGGACATCACACACATCCATGCCCGAGGCAGGATTCGAACCTGCGACCGTAGCGGTCTTGCGGTTCCAGACTGTAGCGCCTTTAACCGCTCGGCCACTCCGGCCGGCAAACCCTGGTACTACTTCCAGGTAATTAGTTCGCCAACATACCATATTTCTTTATAATGAACTACAATTCCTTCTCTCCTATACTTTTATTTTTTGTTTATTTATTTGCAACGTGGTCCAGGACAATATTTGTAAATCTCCATTAATGTATTGCGTATGTGTGTGTGTGTGTGTGTGTGTGTGTGTGTGTGTGTGTGTGTGTGTGTGCACTGTGTTTGGTGTAACGTTTGTGTTGTAGGATGTTGCTGCTTCTGCTGCTGCTGCTGATGATGATGATGAGAGGAGGGAGATAGGTGCCAGCACATAGCCCACTCCACATGGATATCATCAAGCAGTTCTCCAAGCCTATCCTCCGTATCTCACGGACAGACCTGTACCAGGGTTCATCCCACTGTCATGTAGAAAGCGGTTCTCAAAATCTGGTGTACTTAGAGGCTGGTCAGTTGGACAAGGCTGATCAACAGATGTCCTCATGAAGTGAGGACTCTCAGTAGGTGTGGACGTGTGACACTGTAGATGGTTATCTGCAGCGCTACTACCGGCATCACCTGCAACGAGTGCGAGAACTAGCAGTGGCATATTTGCGTCACCTGGAAGGATTTTGTCGATGGATTTCTTTCCACTCCATCGCAATTATGGGATTTTTGTTCAAATGGTTCAAATGGCTCGGAGCACTATGGGACTAACATCTGAGGTCATCAGTCCCCTAGAACTTAGAACTACTTAAACCTAACTAACCTAAGGACATCAAACACATCCATGCCCGAGGCAGGATTCGAACCTGCGACCGTAGCGGTCACACGGTTCCAAACTGAAGCGCCTCGAACCGCACGGCCACACCAGCCGGCTGGGATTTTTGTCTTCAGTCCTTTTTACGTCGAAGCAACCATTACCAGAACTGGAATCATCAGACAAATCATCAGACAACATAATCGTCATCTGTGGGCTACCGACACGGCACGTGGTCACGGGAACTTTCATTCGTTGGCACCATCTACCGTGGCAACGACGCATTTACGGATATATGTCCATAGGACCGTTTTTCGTCCATTACCAATCAGGAAGCCATCGCTCCACTTTGTCGGTTTTATTAATGCTCACCTTGTATATCCCGTAGCTGTAACAATTTCGGTATTGGAGTGTAGACTCTTAATAACAGGTATGAGATGAGACGGATAACCTCGTTCAGCCTTTATATTCCATAACATTTCTCTCTCTCTGTATTATCAAATGCCTTTTCAAAATCTATAAAAGGGTTTCCCTACTGAATTGTCGTCACTTTTGTATAACTTGTTGCTGTTGAAACACATTGTCACGATATTTTTTGGTCTTGCATTCAGGATTTTGGATTATACCACTATAGTTATCACATTGATTATAATGAGTCTTTTCAATGGTAGATGCGACTTTGGCTTCTAACTAATTTTTGGTACCTTCTAATTCCTTCAACGTTGTTTAAAGATGTGTAGAGGCCTTAGTTGTAAAAACAACCCTCCATATTTCCACACTTCCTTATTATTACCATCTAAATCACTGAATTTCCGATACTTTGTAGCTTTGAATGCTTCAGTCGTTTCTCTCAAAATAGTCCAGGGGGTGGATGGGTTGTTTGGGAGAAGAGACCAAACAGCGAGATCATCGGTCTCATCAGGTTAGGGAAGGATGGGGAAGGAAGTCGGCCGCGCCCTTTCAAAGGGAACATCCAGACATTTGCCTGGAGCGATTTATGGAAATCACGGAAAAACCTAAATCAGGATGACCGGACGCAGGACTGAACCGGCATCCTCCCGAATGCGAGTCCACTGTGCTAACCACTGCGCCACTTCGCTCGGTAATATATTCCAGGCCTTTTTGTTATTTAGCGCGGGTAATGTATGAATTCCTGTATAAACATACAATATTTCTTTATAATGAACTACAAATATTCCTCTCCTATACTTTTACTTTATGTTTATTGATATGCAAAGTGCTCCAGTACAATATTTGTAAAACTCCATGAATGCATTGTCTGTGTGTGTGTGTGTGTGTGTGTGGGTGGGTGGGTGGGTGTGGTTGTGTGTGTAAGTGTGTCCTGTGTGTGGTGTAATGTTTGTGTTGTATGATGTTGTTGCTGCTGCTGCTGACGATGATGATGAGAGGAGGAAGAAAGTGAAATAGGTGCCAGCACATAGCCCACTCCTCACGAATATCATCAAGCAAGCCTTCAAGCTTAACGTCCCTATCCGACTGACAGATCACCATCAACAGTGTCACATGTCCACACTTATTGAGACTCCTCACTTCATGGGGACATCTGATGATCACCCTTGTCCAACTGACCAGCCAAATACTTCTCTGCTTTATTACTGACACACATATGATCCCAGTCTTCAGTGTTAAGCGTTTTCACTACTTTATAAGCGATCGTCTGTCTGCCATTTGAAGCAGACTCTAAATTACTGTAAAGTGTTTCCATTACGCTGAGTTTGATTTTCGAGTTATGTTTCTTGCATAACTTTTTTTCTGTTTGTATTAATTACGTCATACACCAGAAACATAATGGCCAATGGTCTCGGTAAGTGTGACCCCATTTGAGGACGTGACGTGTACGACGGCCGAATGTTGCGGCTAGGCGTGGCCTGTGGTACGAGCGTAGGCACGATATATGAGCAGTCTGTTACACAAGAGCGTGTGGTGAACATGTCGATACCTTCCATGTTTGCTGGTTTTGGGCGTGGAATGATTATGGGATCAAGAGTCACGTGTCGTAGCACATAGACGTTTACGTAGCAATTAAGTTTCCCAAGGTCACGAGTGTCTACAGTGGCTTTCAGCATCGCAGAGGCATTGTTTCCACAGGGGTAAGCATCTGCATCGAATAAGTATGAGGGTTGGAACTTAAATAGTGGCAACTATTTATTCACAACCGATACAAAAGAGTTACGTGTTTGCACCTGTTACTGTCCTTCAAAGTAGTCACCAGCGTTGGTTAGAACCCGTTGACAGCGACGTGGAAAGCATTGTATACGTTTATCAGCGCCTGTTCTGTTGATGGTGCGAATGGAGCGGTCTACTGCCTGTCGAATCTCTGGAACAGTTCTGAAACGAATGCCACGAAGTGGTTCCTTCATCTTCGCAATCAAAGCAAAGTCACAAGGACTTAAATCCGGGGAGTGTGGTGGATGGTACAGTACTTCCCAGTTCCATAGACCGAACAGAGCAGCCACAGCTTCCGCTGTATGCCCCCGCGCATTGTCGTGCAAAATGATGGCTGAGTTTCGCAGAACGTGTCACCGCTTCTTTCGCAGAGCTGGTCGCAGGTTATGCTCCAAAAACGTCCAGCATTGAGAAAGAAGCGGCAACACGTTCTGCGCAACCTTCCCATCGTTCTGCATGACAATGCTGCTCTGTTCGGTCGATGGGCTGGGAAGTACTGTACCATCCACCACACTCCCCGCACTTAAGTCCTTGTGACTTTGATTTGATTCCGAAGATGAAGGGACCACTTCGTGGCATTCGCTTCAGAACTGTTCCAGAGATTCGACAGGCGGTAGACCGCTTCATTCGCACCATCAACAGAACAGGTTCTGCTAACAGTATACCACGCCTTCCACTTCGCTGGCAACGGGTTCTACACAACGCTGGTGACTTCTTTGAATGTCAGTAACAGGTGCAGACATGTAATTCTTTTGTATCGTTTGCGAATAAATAGTTGCCTCTACTTAAGTTCCAACCCTCCTAAAAGTGATTGACGAATGGGACTGATATGAATATGAGATGCAAGAAACCTATTTTTACTAGGACTGCAGGGACAGAATCTCACCTCATATATTTCAGATGGCGACGATCTATACCACATCTAGTGCATATCTACATCTACATCTATATCCATACTCCTCAAGCCACCTGATGGTTTGTGGCGGAGGGTACCTTGAGTACTTCTATCGGTTATCCCTTCTATTGGAGTCTCGTATTGTTCGTGGAAAGAAAGATTGTCGGTATGCCTCTGTGTGGGCTCTAATCTCTCTGATTTTATCCTCATGGTCTCTTCGCGAGATATACGTAGGAGGGAGCAATATACTACTTGACTCTTCGGTAAAGGTATGTTCTCGAAAGTTCAACAAAAGCCCGTACCGAGCTACTGAGCGTCTCTCCTGCAGAGTCTTCAATTGGAATTTATCTATCATCTCCGTAACGCTTTCGCGATTACTAAATGATCCTGTAACGAAGAGCGCTGCTCTCCGTTGGATCTTCTCTATGTCTTCTTTCAACCCTATCTGGTACGGATCCTACACTGGTGAGCAATATTCAAGAAGTGGGCGAACAAGTGTACTGTAACCTACTTCTTTTGTTTTCGGATTGCATTTCCTTAGGATTCTTCCCATGAATCTCAGTCTGGCATCTGCTTTACCGACGATCAGCTCGTATATGATCATTCCATTTTAAATCACTACCAATGCCTACTCCAAGATAATTTATGGAATTAACTGCTCCCAGTTGCTGACCTGCTATACTGAAGCTAAATGATAAAGGATCTTGTTTTCTATGTATTCGCAGCACATTACACTTGTCTACATTGAGATTCAGTGGCCATTCCCTGCACCATGCGTCAATTCGTTGCCGATCCTCCTGCATTTCAGTACCATTTCCCATTGTTACAACCTCTCGATATACTACAGCATCATCCGCAAAAAGCCTCAGTGAACTTCCGATGTTATCCACAAGGTCATTTATGTATACTGTGAGTAGGAACGGTCCTACGACACTCACCTGCGCCACACCTGAAGTCAGTCTTACTTCGGAAGACTTCTCTCCATTGAGAATGTCACGCTGCGTTCTGTTATCTAGGAACTCTTCAATCCAATCACACAATTGATGTGATAGTCCATATGCTCTTACATTGTTCATCAAACGAGTGTGTAGAACTGTATCGAATGCCTTGCGGAAGTCAAGAAACACGGCATCTACTTGGGAACCCGTGTTTAAGGCCCTCTGAGTCTCGTGGACGAATAGCGCGAGCTGAATTTCACACGGTCGTCTTTTTCGAAACCCTTGCTGATTCCTACTTTTGATCACTCATCGTGTATACGACTCTTTGCGTAAATACATATATTGTAGTAATTAAGGCTTGGCATGAGAGTGGCTCTGGTGTGGTGTAATGCAGCATTCGTGCTAAACAACGCTCGTGCTTGCTGGTGATCACTGTGAAGTGTTTGACACACGGCAGCTTTATGTGTGTGTGGCGCTCGGCCCCTTGTGACCGTAGACAGCTGGAGCCTCAGTCACGTTGGCAGAGTTCGTTAGCGCGCCTCCACTGGCCGCGTCCTTAGTGCAGTGTATACTGGCCTCATGTGGAGCGCGGATGAGCCCCTCGTCCTTTGATGTCGACCGCTTTAATCAGAGAACTTTTTCAATAACTACGGCTCCCACAACGCTTTACCACAGGGGAGCGGTGCCTCTGATACAGGAGAATGCCCTGTCGTCTCTCTCGTGTTTCGTCGATACTAGATGTCCTCTCCTGGTTGAATGATTCGAGGGCCCATGATAAGAGCGTCACAAATCTGGCAAGTTCAGGAAAATAACTCATTTACTAAATACTTTTAAATTCTTCTACTCTCCTTTACCATTTTATATTATCTCATGAAAATGAATTCATCCAAGATTACGAAGTCACTGCACTGTACACAGAAAAAGTATGAATCGTGACATTTTTGCGTCGTATTCACGAAACGTAAATAAGTGCCACTAAGGAAATCTCTTACCATCGAATGCAGTTGGTGTTAAGAGGTGCACGCAGAGACTATACAGCCTCGCCACATGGCCAAATAGTGTTAAGCAACACTATGACAAAAATGTTGGCAACATAGATTAGCAACAATGTACAATATGTTGATGGTGCTGGGATAGTAACCAGTCACAAATTTACTTTCAGTTCCTTAAGTTAAAAGGTACCATTGCCGGTTTCGAATCGTTGTGATTCATCCTCAGACGGTTTACACGCTTTGTTTATGACGTGTGTTGTGTTTTTTAAAGATTAATTGTCGTGAAATGTCGGTTTGGAGTGTTGTTTTCATAACATTCGTCCAACAGATGTGAATACATTCCCACTGCATTCTTGTTGTTGCACACGTAAATTGTAAGCGTTCAGTGAGAAAAATTTACGTGTGCAACAATAAGAATGCAGTGGCAACATATGTCTTCAAACAACAGTCACGCTCTCCATCATGTCATCATATGACAAAATTGCAATGTACAATATTTTGTTAATAGGAATATTAAACTGCTGAACTTTGGTATAAAGATGGCAGCTAGTTCAATGTTCACTTGCACTGATCTCAGCTACCTTTGGTCTAGTCATTAATCCGACAAGTAGTAACTATGATCACTTGCAGAATGCCCACTTTGGTTCTTCTCGTCGGCAGCTGCAGACAAGGTACCGATACTGTCCTCACGCAAGTGCAAATACTCGACTGAATGGAACCGTGTGTCTAGTTACATCCACGTCTGGCGGACTGATATCAACTTGAGAACTACGCTGTCCAGTCACGTTAATGTGGCAACCTCCTATGTTCGACGTCAACGTGCGATCCCCACCCACAAACGGCAGGTCACCGTACTAGCAGAGAAGAGTATATAAAGTGGGGAATGCTGAAGAATGGGAAACAGCTCGATGGCCTTGAAAAAAACAACTTACCATTGGAAAGACACAGCCGTGTGACGTCATAAGCGAATGACTGCGTGTGAGATCGCTCTCCAAGTTTTTATATATTTTTAGGTTTCAGATACATATTTTAACAGTTCTTGTGATAATATTTACTATATGAGTGACTTATTAGTGGTTTCTTCATTCACCTCTGCCTTTCTTGTGTTGTGACCTAATATTTGTGAGTGTCTCGTATCGAGCAACGTAACCTCTTACCTGTGTTTACATTCCACGCTGACCAGTTGGAGCTGTAGCGGCATATCTAAAGCTAAGTACTAATTAATTGTTTGTGTATAGTGGTTTATTTAGGAACTTTAGTAGTCTTGAACCAGTGTTTTTTATGTTTTCTGGTGAAATAATTTCAGAAGAACCTTTTTGGAACTGTTTTCAGCTTCGTTATTGTGTCATTAGACGTTTGATTCTCTTTCTGTATTAGTCGTTTGTTATATTCACATTTGTTGTTTATTAATACTGTTAAAAATAGTAGTCACTTCCCTTGTAGAGTAACTTTGTAATTATTGTAGTCAGGTTTTTAACATCTTCTTATTGTAGTAGCGGAAATTAGAAAAAGTAAAATTTTACCATGAGTGAGAAGTGTGGGCTTTGCCGTAGGTTCGTGAGTAGTGGATTGGGGTGTGAGACTTGTTCGAAGTATTTTCACTGGGGGGAATGCAGTGGGGAAGCCAGCGGGCATTCTGGTGAGATCCTCTCCTGGAACTGCAGGCTATGTAGCAAGAGTAAGTTGATAGAGGAGCAGGAGCGTAAGATCTGTGCCCTTCAGGTGCAGTTGGAAAACGCACAGGAGGAGCTAGATAGGATGAGGAGGGAGAGGGGGGGTTGGGGAATGGGAGCTGGCTGTTGGCTAGAGATATGACCAACTGTTAGAGTCTAGTGGAGAGGAATCTCTAGTAGCTGTAGATGTAGGGAGTATGCAGCACACCTCAGTAGTTACGGTGGCTAGAACAGTTGTAAAGTCGAAGAGGAAGAAGAAGGTTCTGCTGTTAGGTAGTTCTCATGGCAGAGGTGTAGGCCGGCAGTTGCAGGAAGTGCTGGAGAGTGAGTACCAGGTCACCAGCATTGTGAAGCCTAATGCAGGATTGGCTCAGGTGACTCTTAACATAGGGGGTTTTTGTAGGGATTTTACTAAAGAGGATCAGGTAGTGATTGTGGGTGGGGCTGGTAATAGTATTGATAGGGATGGGGAGTATGACATAGATGGTGACCTGCAAAAGATAGCCACTCAGAATGGCCACACGAATGTGCATTTCGTGGAACTGTTTCAGCGTCACGATCGGCCTCATCTTAATACAGCCGTCAGGCGTAATAACTTGGGGGTGCGCTGATGACAAAAAGCATGGGTCACATTTCAGTGGTGTCGGTGGAGGCTATCAGCAGGACGGGTTTCACTAGACATGGCCTGCACCTCAACAGGTATGGAAAGGGGAGGTTGGCAAAGCTTATAGGTGACAGCAGAGGTGGGGTAGGAGGGATCACTCATGGGAAAATTCCTGCAGTAGTGGGTGTTAGAGCTGCACCTTTTTTAGATTGAAGTCAGCTGATAGGTATTCCTCCTTAAGGGAAGTCTCTCCAACAAAGGAACGACTTTTGACAAAGCTTAGGTATCCGCACAATGAGGGAATTAGTATATTTCATCAAAATATGCAAGGTATTAGAGATAAAGTTAGTGAACTGCTTATAGATGTTGACTCTGAAATTATTGGTATATCTGAACACATCTTAAATAAGGAGATAATTCAGAGGCTTCCTTTACCAGAATAAAGATTGGCTGGCAGCTTTTCGAGGAGCTCTTTGCGGTGTGGGGGAGTAGCCACGTATGTGAAAAACGGCATCCCATTTGAGTCAATTGATGTTTCAAAGTACTGCACTGAAAAGGAATTTGAATGTTGTGCAGGTGTGGTTAAATTGAATGGAGCTAAACTTTTTAACTGTTGTTTTTATAGATCCCCAGACTCTGATTTCACAACATTTTTGCTAAAGCTAGAGGAGGTTCTTGGTTCACTTTATAGGAAATACAAAAAGGTAGTTATATGTGGTGACTTCAATATTAATTGTATAAGTGATTGTGCAAGGAAAAGGATGCTGGTAGACCTCCTTAATTCATATAATCTTATGCAAACCGTATTCTTTCCAACGAGAGTGCAAGGGAACAGTAGAACAACCATAGACAAAATTTTTGTTCATTCCTCATTACTAGAAGGGCAAAAAAGTGAATGGCCTTTCAGATCATGATGCACAAAATTTTAACTCTAAAAGATTTTTGTGCTGCAACACCTGTTAAATATAGTCATCAGCTGTTTAGGAAAGCTGATCCAGTTGCTGTAGAGACCTTTGTAAAACTTATCAAGGAACAAGAGTGGCAAGATGTTTATAGCGCTGATACAGTAGATGATAAATATAATGCTTTTCTCAAGACTCTTCTCGTGCTCTTTGAAAGTTGCTTTCCGTTAGAACGTTCAGAACAGGGTACTAGCACAAACAGGCAGCCTGGGTGGCTGACTAGAGGGATAAGAATATCTTGTAGAACAAAGTGGGAATTATATCAAAAAGTTAGAAACAGTCAAAATCTAAATGCGGCAGCCCATTACAAACAGTATTGTAAGGTGCTTAAAAATATTATTAGGAAGGCAAAAAGTATGTGGTATGCAGATAGAATAGCTAAGTCTCAGGATAAAATTAAAACCATATGGTCAGTCGTAAAGGAAGTGGCTGGTCTGCAGAGACAGGTCGAGGATATAGAATCAGTGCGTAGTGGGAATGTCCGTGTTACTGATAAGTCGCATATATGTACAGTATTTAATAATCACTTTCTGAATGTAGCAGGTGAACTAAATAGAAACCTGGTCCCAACAGGGAACCTTATAGCGCTCTTAGAAAAAAGTGTTCCGAGACTGTTACATCAAATGCTCCTCCATGACACTGTCAAGAGGGAGTTTGAGTTAATAATTAAATCACTAAAGACCAAGAACTCTCATGGATATGACAGGGTATCTAGCAGAATACTGAAGTATTGTTCTATGTATGTTAGCCCAGTACTTAGCCATATCTGTAATTTCTCCTTTGGGAGTGGTCAGTTTCCTGACCGATTAAAGTACTCGGCAGTGAAGCCACTTTATAAAAAGGAGACATTGATAATGTTGACAATTGTAGACCTATTTCTATGCTATCGGTGTTTGCTAAAGTTATCGAGAAGGTTGTATATACAAGGTTACTGGAGCATTTAAATCCACATAATTTGCTGTCAAATGTTCAATTTGGTTTTAGAAATGGTTTAACAACGGAAAATGATATATTCTCTTTTCTCTGTGAGGTTTTGGATGGATTAAATAAAAGGTTGCGAACGTTAGGTGTTTTCTTTGATTTAACGAAGGCTTTTGACTGTGTTGACCACAAAATATTACTGCAGAAGTTGGACCATTATGGAGTAAGGGGAGTAGCTTGCAATCGGTTCGCCTCCTAATTTAAGAACAGAAAGCAGAAGGTAATTGTCCGCAGTATTGAGAGTGGTAGTGATGTTCAGTCACGATGGGGCACTGTTAAGTGGGGCGTTCCGCAAGGGTCGGTGCTGGGGCCACTTTTGTTTCTTATTTATATAATTGATATGCCTTCTAGTATTACAGGTGATTCAAAAATATTTCAGTTTGCTGACGACACCAGTTTGATAGGGAAGGATCTTGTGTGTAATATTGAAACAGTATCAAATAATGTAGTTCATGAAATATGTTCGTGGCTTGTGGAAAGTAATTTAATGCTAAATCACAGTAAGACTCAGTTTTTACAGTTTATAACTCACAATTCAACAAGAACTGATATTTTGATCAGACAGAATGGGCATATTATAAGCGAGACGGAACAGTTCAAGTTCCTAGGCGTTCAGATAGATAGTAAGCTGTTGTGGAAAGCCCATGTCCAGGATCTCGTTCATAAACTAAATGCTGCTTTATTTACCATTAGAACAGTATCTGAAATAAGTGACACTTCAACACGAAAAGTAGTCTACTTCCCATATTGTGATACGCTTATGTCGTATGGTATTATTTTTTGGGGTAATTCTTCTGATTGAAAAAGGGAATTTTTGGCTCAAAAACGGGCTATTCGAGCTATATGTGGTGTAAGTTCGAGAACCTCTTGTCGACCCCTACTCAATAGTCTGGGAATTCTGACATTGCCCTCAGAGTATATATTTTCTTTAATGTCGTTTGTTGTTAGCAATATTAGCCTATTCCCAAGAGTTTGCAGCTTTCACTCAGTTCATACTAGGCAGAAATCCAATCTGCATGTGGAATGCACTTCCTTGACTCTTGTGTATTCTGCTGTATCCATTTTCAATAAGCTACCACAAGAACTCAAAAATCTTAGCAGTAGCCCAAACTCTTTTAAGTCTGAACTGAAGAGTTTCCTCGTGGCTCACTCCTTCTATTCTGTCGAGGAGCTCCTGGAAGAGCTAAAAAATTAAGCAAATTCCAGTGTTACATTGTTGATTTTCTTTATTTAAACTTACGAGTTGTAACCTGAATATGTATTTTTATATTTCATTTTATCTGTTTCTAATATCGTGTTATAATTTCATGTATTGACTCGTTCCATGACCATGGAGACTTCTCCTTAATTTGGTCCCAAGGAACAATAAATAAATAAATTAAATAAAAATAAAACTACAGAGGAAACAGTTCGTGGATATGTACCACGTAGATCCATATTTCGAACTTAATGTTAAACATATTGTTTTTTTCGCAGTAGAAAATCCTAGTATCCTATTCTTCAGTTGATGTATATAGATCAGTTAATGGATAGGATACAAGTGTTGGCGAAAGCAAAAAAAAAGGCGGCATACATAACATTGGCATGGAATACCTCAGTTTATATATCTGGGATGTATCCTGTACTTGAGTTGACTGAAGAATACAGACCAAGCATCGTAGTTCAACTGTGGTACAAGATGCCAGTGTTACGTATGTCGATTTTTTTTCGCTGTCGCTAGTACTAATGTCCTGTTCTTCAGTTGACCTACGCAGTACATGATACGAATCAGTCGCAGAGGGAACAGCAACTGCAACGACTCACTGTCAAAAGTATAATTCCAAATGTGTACACAAATGATTTAAAATTACCACAAGCAACAAAAAACATTCGCAATATCTACATCTTAATAGCACGTTCATTTATTTCTCATTGCGGATATCTGATCTATTATCTACGGCTTGTAAATAAACAGACTAATAGCTGTGACTCAAATATGACGCCGTTGTACCCCATTCTTCAGTTGACACTTAAGGTGTGTCGGAGGGAGATCGGGGTGAGGGAGCCAAACAGGGAGGGGAGGGGGGAGGGCACACACAGAAAAGAGTGCAGTCATTGTCGTTTGTCGTAATGTGATTTGGAAGGAGGACTTTTTATCTGACTTCCAAAAGAGAATGATCATTGGCTTTTGAGTCTACGGAGGAAGCATTTCTAAAATGGCTAAGTTCACAAACCGTTCTCTTATCGCCATGATTAAAGTTTAAAGTATACCATGCGGGGCAAAAGGGGCTATCCAAAACCGGCACCGAGGCAAGTATGTTGTACGAAAGCCTACAGATGACAAGGATGAACGAAATTGCAAGGATGTGTAAACGATCGCAAATGGCAAACTAGAACATCGTTGATGCTTGTCTTAGTTTCCAGCAGTGTATTATAGGAGTGAAATTTATTGGTCTCAATGTCGAGAGGAATTTTGCTGTCGAATCCGAACCACAGATAAACGTCGGTCACCTCTATTTTTCACCAATCACTGTATGCTGGTTGAGGAAGATAAGACTTCTTGACGCCTGCAAGTTTATTTTTAATATTGATAGCAGCCGAAATATAACAGACAATTTTTGTAAAGCGGAACTGTTTATCTTCTTCCTTGGTACTGGAAATAACTTTCCAACACGACTTCAACATACGGTACGTGGAAATCTTTCAAACGGTAAAAATATAATAGTAACATAAAATACAATCCCGTAGTCAGGAGTAGAGGTTTCACCCTCATACGCCCCACTGTAATAATGTAAGCAAACGCAACCAAATACGGCTCGTGTGTTGTGACTGATATATCTAGCGCCCAAGATGTTGGCCTTCAACAGTGATATATAATTTGCGCGACAGGTATTAATTACTTCATGTTCATCTGGTCTCATCATATGGCATTTCATGTCATCAGAAGTCGTTAGTACTTCCTTTTGGACATCTTGATTAGTTTTCCCCACAGACAGAAGTCCAGAGATGTAAATTCATATGTGTCCGGGTCATTCAGTGTTTCCCGGACGAGTGATTCATCAGTCTCCAGACTTTCTGAAATGTCTGAAATGTACTGGTACTATCTGCAATTTTCGGAATGGTCAAGATATCCGGATCGTTGATAGCGCATGGATTTCCCTGAGTCCAGTGGTATAGCTTTCAGCAAATACGACGGGATATCTGTTACGAGCTATAGATACTTGTCGCTGTTTAGAATCCCATCGATAAAACAGGAACAAATGGCGAGATCCTTTAAAATTATGCACCACACGTTTGACAGATCATGTCTGTTTTCTGTCAAATTCTAAAAGTAAGAAATATGTTTGTAAGTGTTAGCGATGTATTTTATCACCAAGCACTCAAGTCAAGAGTTGAATACTTCTGTTGGTAAAATGATGGCACCAAAGAAGCTCGGCAGGCTATACAGCGCAGTGCACATCTAAGGTTTCAGTCTCAGAGGATGATATACAAAGACGACTCGTTAGTTGACTTTAGTGATACAAGAATGCTACATTACTTATTTTTCACGCAAACTGTAAACTAAACACAGGGAGCCCCAAAAGTTTCGGGCAAAAGCAGTACAGGTGCTAGGAAATTCCGACAAAACAAACCAGCAGTCGGAATTAAAGCAGTACGATATCTTCAAGATTCATTTCGTGCAAGGAACAGTACTATAATTCTACACGTTTCTGTATCACACTGGTTTCGGTATGTTTAAAACCTGTATACATAGGTTTCTGCTGCGTTCACTGAATATTTTTCTTTATAGGGGTTACATGAAGTCTTACGCCTTTTAAACCGCAGTAGAAATTGCAAAGCAACTGGACTGTAGGAAGGAAGCTAGCGAAATTAGGGAATTCTTAGCGCATTTGTAATGGATGAATGTAGATACGGCTGTCGCTTAAATAGCAGATCCGAGCTTAAGGTGTTGTGTGGTGTACGGTGATTACGTCAGTAAAAACCTTAATATTTATTTCCTACTTAAAGTTTCTAACCTGGAGATACTAATTTGAGATCCTCTACCATATGAACAATTATGACCTTGAAATTCTGTTGTACCTTTTATAACCAAAATCAAAGAGTCATATACCTCGACAACAATTTCGGTACCTTGTACAAAGGCATATTTCTAGGTATTCACACAATAATACGCTAAAAGAAAAATGGAATTTTAAACACTTGCAGTTCCTCTCTCTGTCTCTGTCTCTCTCTCTCTCTCGGTCTCTCGCTCTCTCTGTCTTTTGCACGTCATTCAGCGTATTTTAGGTGTTATAAAGTAGTAAAATACCGAACCGTTACGTGCTAGCATAAAGTCCAACAGTTACTAAAGCTGGTACAGACACTGAGGTCGTACCTGCCAGAGGTGTTAAGGCAGCTCTAAGCAAACGTATTTGAAATACACTGTTAGAAAAAATTACAGCATTGAAAACAGTTAATGTAGAGTAATGAAATTTTTGGAATACATTTGTCTAGATAGCACATTTAAATGATTAACATTGGCAGATCACAGGTTAATGAAAGTGCGAGAGATGCCATTGCATTTGTGAAACGCTATCATATTGATAACAGGTGTAACAGCAACAAAGTTAAATTCAAGCATGCAAATGTGCGTGCATTGTGTTGTACAGGTGTCGGATTGTACAGTTGCCTCACGTCAGTTTGTTGGATGCAATTCAGTGCCTGTTGTACTTGGTAGGTCAATGCAGGGGCTTAATGCCGTTTGTCGATGACACTGGAGTTGACGACCGATGATAATCCACATTTACTTGGCTGGAGACTGATCTGGTGATCGAGCAGCCCAAGCAACATGTAGACATTCTGTAGAGTGGTATGTGGGCGAGCGTTATCCTGTTGAAAAACATCTCCTGGACTGCTGCTCATGAATGGCAGCACAGTAGGTCGAATCACCATATTGATGTACAACAATATTGCAGTCAGGAAGCGTGGGATAACGAGGAGAGTGCTCCTGCCGTCATACGAAATCGCAGCTTCGGGTGTAGGTTCAATGTGTCTATCATACTTGAAAGGTCTCTGTTGAATTCCTTTCATGTTAATTTCTTAAATATGTTGTCATTTACGGCATAAATTCCTCTTCTAAATTTACTATGGTGTTTCTGACTATCTGGGAGGAGACTGAGCAGTGAAACGTGTTACTTTTACACATAAACAAGAACGATCTGTCACACTACTACACTTTAAAACACAGTTTATATGTAATTCATGTCACCCAGTCTCATACGGAACCTACATCCGCTTTCTTTTATATACTGTATATGATAAGATACTGTCATCCCCCTTCCCTTCTGTGTGAGAGGATGAATGAGCAAATGTATTTCTAGTTGCATGCTTGAGGGTAGGAGACAAGCCTGTCTCCTAGAGAACAGTAGGACCAACGGCGGAACGGGTAGCTACGCTTTCTAAAAGCAGAGAGGTTTCTATTCTTAGCATGGTCCTGTCCGTCCCTTATCATGTTGGTATAGGAAGCTGCCTCTCTGGTCACTTCCGTTTGTATCTGGGAGGCACCCCTCAGGAAGGCACCACGGCAGTCTGTCCGCGGCGAGCGTCTGAAGTGGTAAGATCTCTGGCTAAGCGCGAGTCTGCTAAGTCCGTAGGACAATGGATTTCTTAAGTTCAGCCTAACTGAAATTTAATCACCTTTACTTCAGGTTTAGCTCTAAAATATCTAATGTTATCTTAAATTGCAACGCAGCGTGATTCGAGTGTACAGTTCAGAATATATTCCGGTAGCTGCTTTGTCACTACTTGGTGAGTAAAGTGGAACCACGTGTTGATCAGTAACTGTAAAATGAGAATGCTCGTGTGATTATCACGTCTCGTCTTGACAATATTTTTTTAAGATAGCAACTTTTCTTTATGTTCAACCCACGTGGGGTGTACTTTATGAGACCAGTACCACGTGCTTATATAACTGTTTGACCCATCAGGTTAATAGTAAGACGATAGTAAACAGTTCGAGGTTTTTCTTTAGTAAATTGCGTTTCGATGTAATTTATTTTAATTATCAAAATTATTGTGGAGTTACACTCTTTGTGTAAACCAAGTTGACCACGTGAAGCATGTGGGGAAAGCATCAAAGTAGCCCTCAGCTATTCTTTTCGGGAAGATTTCACAGAGAGTTAGTACGAATCTAGTATACCAGTGTGTGCTTATTACATGACCGACAGGATTGCGCTGTGAACGTAACTTCTTTGGGTGAAAATTGAATCGGTTGGTTGTGGTTAATTTCCTCTTGCATATGTTTCAACGTTCTTTGTGTGTTATTTTATGAATGCAGTGTTGTATGTAGTCTCCCAATCTTGGCACCCTATTTGATGTGTTCCGTAGGATTACAAACTCACATTTTCACAGTCCTAAATAAGGCACCAGCTAAGTTATGACTCAAGTTTAATACGCTGAAATTTCAATGATCAATGTTAAAATACACTCCTGGAAATTGAAATAAGAACACCGTGAATTCATTGTCCCAGGAAGGGGAAACTTTATTGACACATTCCTGGGGTCAGATACATCACATGATCACACTGACAGAACCACAGGCACATAGACACAAGTAACAGAGCATGCACAATGTCGGCACTAGTACAGTGTATATCCACCTT